>NW_012153097.1:576236-587830 GCF_000956105.1 Propithecus coquereli | reverse complement strand
GCCTCGGCCTCCCAGAGTGCTAGGATTACAGGCATGAGCCACCGCGACCCGCCTGAATTTCTTTAATGTTGATATTGCAGTATCACAAAGCAAGCAAATCATCTCATCTTTAGCAGAAATGATAATATTCCCATTCCCAATCCTCATTAAAAAATATATTTTCTTCTTTCAGTGTTCTCTTGGTCTTCTTTGACATGATGGGCTGTTAAGCAGACAGAATTAAAAAATACTGTCGAGCTGTGCAACTATTCACAAATTCCACTTCAAACAGAAACACAGTGCACCATTGTCAAAAGCTAATAACAGACTGGCATACTTGACCCCCATAACTCCCATAAACTCTCGCCAACTAACCTTGTGCAGTGGTGGTGCCAGTCAGGAGGGGGAAGTTAGAACTCAATAATGAGCGTAGCAGCTGTCAATGTAGCCCTTATGGCTACTAATGTTCTAACTGTGCTGGTTAATCTGGGAGGATTATTTTGTTGAAACTTATTTTATTCTTTGGTATCTTAAATATGTTCATTTTTAAAATAACACAAAAATATAAAAGACAAACAAAAATGTATTAATAAAAATAAAAGGATTTGTTTTGTAAAATTTGGATTTAGTCAAAAGGCCACGCTTAAGGACCTAGAAGGCCACATACGGCCTTAAGGCTGCAGGTTCCCACCCCTGCTCTGGGCTCTCTCTCTCTAACTTTGTCAGCTGGCTACACACGTACCTGTGAGTCTACGGAGGCACGCAGGGTGGCAGAACCACGGAACAGAAGGAGCCTGGCCCCTTCCTTTCTCTTGGAGGAGAGCTTCCCAGGACAGCTGCCCAACCAGGAACACATACATGGACTTTGTTTGTTTTTTTTTTGTTTTTTTTTTTTACTAAGGTCTATTTGTTGTAACAGCACAACCTAGCCTATTATTTTAAAAAGTAGCTGGGCACAGTGGCTCACACCTGTAATACCAGCACTTTGGGAGGCTGAGACAAGAGGATCACCTAAGCCCAGGAGTTTGAGGCTACAGTGAGCTATGATCACGCCACTGCACTCCAGCTGGGCAACAACAGAGCAAGACCCAGTCTCTAAATTAAAAAAAAGAGAGAGAGAGAGATTAAAAAGTACTAGTAACTGCACAGAGGAGAAACCTGGCAGATACCAGCCATAACCAAGTCCAATATCACCGATAACATGGTGCACGGACATTGTGCCACCTGGTAAGATGCGCTGAAGGAGGGCACGGCGCAGCCGTCGCATTCTCGTCAGAAATGCACAGCCTCAATCTTATCACAAGAAAACTTCAGACGAGCTCAAATTGAGAGCTATTTTACAAAATAACTGGCCAATATTAATTATCAAGTTCTTGAAAGATAGATTCCAGAACCGTCACAGATTGAAGGAGACTGAGAAGACATGACAATTAGATGCAAAAACTTGGATCCTGGACCAGAAAAAGGACATTAGTAAAAATTAATGAAAAGCAAATGAAGTCGTTAGTTAACAATGTTTTTTCACGGTTCGTTTCCTGGTTTCAGTGACCGTGTTGCGGTTGTGCAAGATGTGAACATGAGGAGGAGCTGGGCGAGGAGGATACTGGAATTCTCTGCACTATTTTTGCAAGTTTTCAGTAAGTCTAGAACTACATTCCAAAATAAAAATCCAAAATAAATAAGTAAGAGTGAATGTGGTAATGAGATGGCCTTTATGTTGGCTTTGCTATTGACGCATCGTCAGCAATCCTGGACAGTACAGACCTGCATCGGCTCACACTTTAAAATTATTACAGCAAACCCCATTCTTCTGAGTCCAGCTCAAGGCCCACTTCACTGACTAAAGCCAGACCCCTGTGCACATTGGACCGAATGGCTTCCGTGCTCCCTGAGTATTTGAATGGAGTCGACAGCTCTGTGTCTGATTGGAAGTTCTCAGAACGGAGGCACTAGGGCTCTGTAGCCACGTTCCACTCTGCGCAGGGCTCTGGGGAAACCTTCTCGGGTTTGCTGGGTGCCCAATGGCTCCATCACGTCTCTGCCTGGGGAAGTTCGGCAGTGGGAGGACGCTGGCCTTCAGCAGCTTCTCCGCACCTTCTTTGGCCCCCCGTGGTGATAGGACCCTGAGATGATGTTCTTGTTTCTTCACTCACTGTGAGCCTCTGACCACAACCGGGACAAATGTTGAAGAGCCAGATTCTGGCCAAGACTGAAGAAGCTTCCGTGTTGCCACTGGGGCATTCCCCGCATGTGGGGGCGGCATGTCGGTCCCCAGAGATGCAGGGCTGAAAGCAGAAGATGCCCAAAGCCAAAAGGGCGGCTTTTCAGAATCAAGATGAGCCAGGAGCAGGGATGTCTTCAGAGCCCAGAGACAAACTGCGCCCATTGCAATGGCAAGGGCGCCCCCCAGCGCGGGGGTGGGAGATGGTGCCGGACAGTGACTCGAAGGAATCCCAACCCTCAGGTAACAGGACAATTTGGCCAGCGAGAGAACCAGCACTTTAATAATGGAGAACAAGGCAGCCATGGCAGTATCTGGAGGCCCTGTGACTCCCGCTCACTGAGTGGTTGGGGGGGGGTGGGGACAGCAGGGGCGATGGCACCCCCGGGAACCTCAGAGCAGCAGACCCAGCAGGGGGAGGCTGGCAAGCGCTAAGGAGCTGAGGGAGGCTTTGGACCCCGTGCTGGTAGTGGTGGGCGATGTGGTGGATAAGATGGCACACTCAAACTGCCGAAAGATGACGCCTCCGACTGTCTTGTTTTCAGCAGACAAGAACTGGCAGGTGGAGTCACTGATGTTTGAACAGCCTTTCAGCACGAGGAGCTCAGACACCGAGCCTGCGAATGCAAAGGGGACAGTGAGGACTCCAAGCAGCCCTCACCCTCTACCCTGCCTGCTCCTGGCTCCTCGCCTGCAGTGTGGCGGCTCAGCGACCTGGTCTGCTCTAAAACCACACAGGAGGAAGGAGCCCAGGGCCAGGGATTCCAAACAGTGATGGCAGCGGACCATGGAGGCCTGGGCCCAGGCCACCTCCTCCACCCAACCCCCAAGGAACCTGAGGCCCCAGGAGGTGCATGGCGAGCCCAAGCTGGAAGGTGAGGGCCAGCGCTGGACCTCGGGCTCACACCTGCTGTGTGCCCACATCGCTGGCCGGTGGAGCAGCCAGGGACAGGTTCAGCAGGCAGCCTCTGCTCCCAGTCCAGAAGGAGGTCAGCCCCTGGACTTGCCCTTCACCTTCCAGGCTCTGCTTTCGGTCCCCCTCCTCTCTGTCCCCGAGTTCTCCCCGCCTGAGCTCTCCCTGACGAGAGGTGAAGCAGCCGGAGAGGCTGTGGAGAGACCGTGTCTGTCCCTGCCCTTCACCCTGGTTCTGTTGTGTTTGAGCATGTTTTCAGGTGCAGGCTTTCTAGAAAAAGGCCTATGGCGTTTGCGAAGAAGATGTGGTTACGGTAGCAGCTGCCTTTGCCTGAGCTTTACTGTGCGGCCCTATTGCTGTGTTGGCTACAAGTCAGATAGCCCCGGGACACAGGCAGCTCGCGGAGGACACGGGGCTCAAGGAGGCGAAGCGACTCCACGTGATACTTGTCAGAGGCAGGGCTGCCATCTCAGTCCAAAGCTCACTCTAAACTTGCTCTGAAACGAAGTGAGAAACCTCCAAATGCCAGAGAAGAAAGCAATTCATTGCTATTCTATAGCAAGTATTAGGGCTGACGCTCGTGTTAGAGTGAATTAGAAAGATGTGTTGCTGGACACATCTCTACGGTATTAAAAAAAATGATCCTAGGCAAAGACAAACAAGAAAAACCCTACACTGATGATGGCTTTGTTCGGTCCAGCTTTCAGCTTAAGTCAAACCCTATGGGGGGGAAAGTTCATCCTTTACACGGGAAGACACCTGGGAACAGGTGAGCAGAGAAGACGTCCTTCTGATGCCATTTTCCTAGTACGCAGCTTTAGAACCCAAATAATAGCAGCATAGACATCCCAGAAGTTTTAAAAGTAAAAAGAGCCTGCATATTTATTAGTAAGGGAAAGAAGCCCTTATGAAAGGACCACGCACTGCGTAATCGTGGCGACAGGGCAGCGTGGAGATGCAAGCTGTGGAGGCAGGGAAAGATCAGCCAGTGCTCGCCAGGGGTTGGGGCAGAGAAAGGAGAGTAAGCAGGGCTCGGAGGATTTTTAGGGCAGTGAAAATACTCGGTGTGACACCACCGCAAAGTTGGATACGGTGTCATTACGCATTTGTCCAAACTCAGAATGCACGACGCCCAGAGCGAGCCGCGAGGCACTCCGCGACTCTGGAGCAGGCTCACCCACGGCAGCAGCGACCCTCCCTGCCGGTGTTGACAAGGGGGGACTGTGTCTGTGGGGACAGCTGGGAACTCTCTGTACCTTCTGCTCGATTTTGCTATGAATCTAAAACTGCTCTAAAAAATAAAGTTCATTTAAAAAAAAAAGTAAAAAGAAGTTCAGGATAAGCATGGTGCTTGGCCCCACTGAAAAATCCATAATTATAGTTAGGCATTGATTTCTGATACTATAATTGACATTTAACAAAAACTGAAATCAAATTGTACCTGAGTGTTGGGGCTCTTAAACTCTTATTATTCTGAGGCATATGTTGGCAGAGAATGACTGTTGTTCATTTTAGCTTCATGCCTCTTTCTTTCCTTCTGGGCCACCACTGTTCTGCACTTCCCAGCCTCCCTTGCAGCCCAGGGTGGCTGAGGGACTGGGTCCGGCCCACAGAAGGTCACTTCCAGGCATAACCTGCAAAAACCTTCCTGCCTCCCTCCACTCGCTGCCCCGCTGCTGGGGGACACAGGGAGTGCAGCAGAGGCTGCCAGTCCCGGGTGAGCCGGGCCAGAGCTGCAAGACGGACGGAGCCCATGGTCTGGAATCTACAATGAATTGCCCCATGAGCAAGAAACAAACATCTATTGCATTGGCCGTAGGATTTTGGAGGTTGTTCTTTAGCAGTGATTAATTTACCCTAACTAACAAATGTATTATTCTTTAACTATTCAGGCAAATGTTAGAAATTTGTATTTTTTAATGGTTAATATCGAATTGCTTTCATAGAAAAGGACAATTGGTTAGACTTCAAAGCCCTAATGGGCTCTTTTTCCCAAGCTGCCATAAGCCAACACCTCTCAGTGAGTGACTGAGAAGAAAAGAACAGGTATAAAAGGAATTAAAAGTCACACCCACCCTCACCTACAGAGTGCTGGCACCCTGATGAAGAAATGAATGCCAGGAGAGGCTTGGTTACAAGCCGCAGGGAAATAGGGCTCCAGAGGAGCATGGCCCAGGAGAAATGGCTCTGGACTGAGAAGGCAGAAATATAACCAGCTCAAGGCCGTATCAACGGCCTCTCCATTTCAAAGGCATTCTGGCCCTACCACCTTGTCCCGCCAGCCTCCCCCAGCCCTTCTGTGTTAACCCGGAACTTATGACCCAAGATTTGACATGTTTTCAACTCAAGTCCCATAAAGGAATTGGAACTGAAGACATACCATTTGTAAATTCTGCAACGAGAGAGACACACCGTTCTCCTTCGTAACATCTGTAGACTCCCTCGACACAGGACGTCTCGTTGGGTCCATAACAAGCAGCGCACTCTGTGTCGCTGGCCACGCTTCTCAGTGGAGGGGCTGGGCAGAGTAAGAATCATTACTCAGGACAATGTCGTCATACAGAACACAGCACCGCCCCGGGGGGAGGGACAAGGCGAGCAAAGAACCCATCGGAGGGGTTCTGAGAAAGAAGCGATTGCATCTTTGGGATCTCAGATCCCGCCTTGAAGACACTGTGTCCCCCAGATATTTACTCCACATGACCCTGCAGACCTATTCTATACGGGGTGGCCCTTATAGACCATCCAGTTTTCAAGAACTATGATCCATAAGTGTGTTGGGGTACAGACTGAGAGAGAACAGTGAGATTTCGAGCTAAAACTGACCTGCAGTCGGCATCAACGTTAGCCAGCTATTCTGAACTGCAGCCAACCAGTGCGTGACTGTTACTGAATCTTGCTCCGAACAAATGAGCACAGGCCACTATTTAACATTGCAACTAGGAGAAAAAAATTATATTGAGACCTAGCTCTGTTCTTAATTAGCTGCGTTTTATGACCACAGCCAACAAACTTTGCCTTTTTGGCCACATTTTCTCTTCTTCAAAAAGAGAGCTTTGGTCTAGATCAGCAGTTCTCAAATTGTGGTCCAGGAACCCCTGAGTCCCTGAGACCCTCTCAGGCAGTCCATAAGGTCAGAATAATTTTCATAACAATACTAAGATGTTATTTGCCTCTTTCACTCTCTTTCTCTGGCGAGCCTGCCGTGGAGTTGTCCAGAGGCGGATGCGCAGGGCCGCGGCAGACTAAATGCCTAAGCAAATGTGAGAGTCCTGCTGCCTTCTCCTAAGCCAGCAACTAAAGAGCTTTGTAAAAATATATATACCAATGCTACTCTTCTCACTAAATAATTATTTTTGTTTTGGAAAATACAGTTATTTCTATGCAGAAATGTTAACATTTAATGGGTTTATTTTGTTACTTTGAGTGAACTAATTAAGATTTCTAAATTTTCTTAGCTTTAATGTCAAAAACAGTAAATATTGATAGAGTCCACACACACAAAAGTCCTTTGGGGTCCCCAGTAATTTTTAAGACTCGGAGTCTTAACAGAGGGCCTGAGATCACAAGATTTGAGAACCGAAGAGCAGCGACAGGCCCCACACAATCAGGAGCCTTTAACGTCTGTCTTTGCAGAGGAAGGGGGACAGCATGGCGGGAGTGTGGGTCTGTGCCGTCCGTCTTGTACATGGTCGCCGTAAGTCGGATGTCACTGTCACCCAGACACACACTGAACGGCCTGCACTGCAGCTGTCCACCTAGAGATGGAGCGCAGGTGGAAAGGAAGGGGCAGGGCTGGGGGGACACAGAAAGGCACCGCACGCCAGCACCCACCCAGGTTGCTGCTGTCGCTGTTGCACCCCGCTTCTTGGCAGCACTGGCTTGCAAACTGGAAGCTTTCGTTGTCGGACACGTGGACGGCGAAGGCCGTGACCGTGTCTGTCTCCGCACTGCAGTTTTCCGCTGAGCAGAACATATCCTGGTATAAGTGTACAGCTGCCCCTACACAAAGCCAAACAGACAGTCAGACCCTGACAAGGACAGACTGTGGGGCGGGTGGGGCCGCCGCACAGCACCTGCCTCGTGCAGAGGCAGGAAACGCGGCCTCAGGTCAAGGCGATCGGGGAGGCCCTGGAGAGAGTTTCTTGGAAAAAGAAAGATTCCTCTCCAGCAGGGGACTCCTTCTTTCAGCAGGAGACTATCAGAGACACAGGTTAAACGCAGGCGGAAGGCGACGGGAGCCTGGCGTGGGTGGCTCAGGCTGACAGCCCCAAGCCTGTCAACCAGCCTTAACATCTGCAACACAGGCGAGCGGACACGGTGGCCCGACATGAGGCATGACGTCCGCCGCGCCACCTGCCTGTTTCCGCCTGGAAATTGAACCTGAATCCAGAAAGTTACCTAATACGATAGCCACTAGCTACATATGCGTATTTAAGTGTAAATCTTGTTAATTATAATGAAATAAAATTTAAAATTTAGCTCCTTGGTCATACTGGCCACATTTCAAGTGCTCAGTGGCCACACGTGCCTGCCGGGCAGGATGGTGCGGGTGTTGACACTCCTGCCACCGACGACGACGGTGTCCCTGGACAGATTGCGCCAGTTTGCAGGCGACACCAGGAACAGGGGAGCAGGTCAGAGGACACCACAAGGAGGCAATCAAGGAAAGCCGGAGTGCGGGACACCTCCGGGACAGACGGCCCGTCTCTCCGACAGGCCAGTGGGACTGGACAGAAAAGGCGATGGGAGCTGTGATCGAACAACTTGGGCTTGACAGGCCTACCAGGAAAATGCAACACGGGCAGTTTATTCGGCTCCTAGTCCCCAACATCAACTGTATCCTGACATCTTTGAAACAATTGACAAATTTTTAAGATGGCCTGGGTATTAGAAGAAATTAAAGAATTAAAGTTAATTTTCTTAGGTATGATAATAGTGTGCATCTTGGTCCATTTTGTGTTGCTATAACAGAATGTCATAGGCTGGGTAATTTATAAAGAAAAGAAATTGGCCAGGCGCAGTGGCTCATGCCTGTAATCCCTGCACTCTGGGAGGCTGAGGCAGGAGGATCGCTTGAGCTCAGGAGTTCAAGACCAGCCTGAGCAAGAGCGAGACCCCGGCTCTACTAAAAATGGAAAAATTAGCCCTCAGGCAACAGAGTAGAGACTCTGTCTCAAAAAAAAAAAAAAGAGAGAGAGAGAAAGAAAAACATTTATTTCTTACAGTTCTGGAGGCTGAGAAGTACATATCAAAGTGCCAGCCTCCGGTGAGGGTCTTCTTGCCCCCTTACCCCATGGCCGAAGGGCAGGAAAGGATGAGAGTGGGCGAGGACAAGAGGGGCGGGACTCGCCCACCAGGGACCTGCCAGCACGGTAGCACTGTTAACCCATTCTTGAGGGCGGCCCCTCATGGCCTAATCATCTCTTAATGGTCCCCCTCTTAATACCGTCACAGCAGCAGTTGAATTCCAACACTAACTTTTGGAGGGAACAGTCAAACCTTAGTAGTATGATAGTTAACTAAAAAAAAAAACAAAAAAAATATTTTTGAGGCAGAGTCTCACTCTGCCACCCAGGGCTAGAGTGTCGTGAAGTTGTCACAGCTCACTGCATCCTCCAACTCCTGGGCTCAAGCGATCCTCCTGCCTCGGCCTCCCAGAGTGCTGGAATTATGGACATGAGCCACCGAGCCCGGCCAAAAACAGTTTTTTTCTTACCAGAGATGAATAGTGAAATATTTATGGGGAAAATGACAAATGGCATGACACACACACATATATAGTATGATTATATATACATATATATAATTACTTTAAAATAACAAGGCCAAAAAAATAGCAGAATGCTGATAACTGCTGACGTAGGGCAGTGGCTACATGGCAGTGCGCTACACTCTTCTTCCTGCTCTCGTAAGTGCTTGAACATGACCGTTAAAAAAGTAAGAAGAGCTCTAAGAGTGCTGAGAGAGAGGCTGCAGTTGAGGGAGCATCAAAACGCCCTGTGGGGAAGTCATGAATGACACTGTTGGACCCAGAAGAGGAAGGAGACTGAGAGAGAACACAGAGCCAGCCCACGGGAGGGGCCCACGGGAGGGGCGAGCACCACGGCAATCACCTGCCTGCGAGTATAATTGGGCGTCGCCCGCGTCTCCCGTCCGCTTGCGTGCATCTACCTGCCATGAGGCTTCAGTGAAGGCCAGCAATAGCTAAGACACCACAGGGGCCTGTCTGCTTGCCTGGCTCTGTCCATGTATTCTTGTTGGACTCCTGCTTGCCTCGGCCACGCATGGCTTCTCCCCGGAGCCACCTTCCTGACCTCTCTCTGCGTGCACGGCCTGGCCCCATCTCAGCCTGCCTTTCTTCTCGGCCACCCTCTCCAGCGCCCGCCCAGTGTAAGTCCCAGGGGCGAGGGTGATGTGCACAACCAGGCTCACCTAGAGAGGAGTTGGCTACAGAGTTGATACAGCTGTTGTTGGCATCTGCAGGACAGTCGGAGACAGTGGCGTCGACACAGGAGTCTTCCCATGAGTGACACTGCACGCAGCTGATGGATTCTAGGGAGACATGATGTCCAACATAGGTTAACATTCCGTAGACATTTAGAGAGCAGACTCTGGGCTAAGTACCGCACCCACTTATGGTAAAAGACGTAGATGGGACGGCACCCCTGCCCTCTGGGGAGCTCCAGAATTGGTGCCATGAGATGGAGCCACCCTATCAGTCTCTCCCTGCTATTTGCCCTTCCCCGACCACGCAGGGTCCACCCCTGAAGGCATGGTGCACAGACGGGCTCCTCCCCTCCCCTGACCCACGGTGACAGGAGAGGCCACGGGAGAGGTCCCCAGGGCTTTAAGAGCAGGAAGACTCCGGTGAGATGGAGAAAAGGGTCTCCAACCCCAAAGGGGGCCACAGCTTCTCTCACCTACAGCTGCAACGGCCAGCGCGGCGATGACAGCAGCAACAAGGATGCCCTTCATGGCGCTGGCGCTGGCTTCTCCCAAGGATGGGGCCACGGAGGCTCGAGCCTAAAGAGACACAAGGAAGGCAGCTCAGGGGCGTTGGAGGGGCGCCTGCCATCCCCACAGAGGATTAATCTTATTACAACTAGCCAAGCTCTCAGTCTGTCCTTGTGACAGAAAGAATCAGGATTCTAAACCGGGAGCACCGAGCTGTGACACGGATGCCACTTGCCCTGACAGAGGGCCTGGTTTTCCTGATCTCAAATGCCTGTGGAGGTGTCTACACACAGATATGGAACAGAGTCAGGGTGTGTCCTGTGGGGCCATTTCTGGAGCAAAACGGGCAGGCGGACTAATTCCAGTTCCATGGCAGATGAGGTCCAGGAGGAAAGAGCTGGGCTGGGGTCCCTGCCCGCCTCTCCCCTCCCGGAGCGCAGCACCCGTCCCCTAGCTGGCGTCGCCGCATTCACACGCTGCACTGAGGGGTTCCTGCCACCGCCACCACAGGCAGACACCTGTTGAGCATTTACTCTGGTCTGAGCACTTGACAGACATTAATTTTTATAATTCACCTTCCCTAGCAAGTAGGTGCTACTATTAAACATCACAAGGGAAATCAAGCCCTAAAGGGTTAAGTAACACACTCAAGTCAAGGTCTCATTCCCGGGAGACGTTATGGCCAGGGGTTTGGCTGAGGCCCCAGGCCCACCACCCCACACTGCCTTCCAGCAGACGATAGCTCCCGCGGCCCTGGGCCTGGACGCACTCGGCCTGCAGCGCTGAGCCAGAGTCCCACGCGCGTCTCACCAGAGTGTCACCGATCTCTCCGTGCCTCACGGTCCTGGCCTGCAAATTGTCTGACCTTTGAGGATTGTGGTGGTTTAGTTATGTTCATTAGGATCCTGAATCAGGGCTCCTAGAATTTCAGCTTGCCTTTGTGGCAATGGGACAGCACAGAGAGCAGGTGTCTGGCTCTGCATTGAGCTTTCTTAATCACTGTTTCATTTGCCCTGTAAATGGCAGCCACAATTCACACCCGGCTGACTTAAATTTATTGAAGTTAAATAAAAAGAAACATTCTGTTTCTCAGTCTCACTGGCCACGTTCCACGTGTGCATAGCCACATGTGGCTGGTGGCTGCTGCATTGGCCAGTGCAGTACATGGTATTTTCATCATTGCGGGAAGTCCCGCTCGACAGTGCGGCTCTCACAAAGGCTGCTGGCCCCCCTCCACAGGTGAGAGAACTGCCACCCAGAGGGACGATGAAAGTTGCCGAAGCACACCCAGCTTGCAAGGCCGGAGCCAGACTCTGCTCTGGGCTCTTCCGGCTCCAAAGCCTAGTTCTCGCAATGGCTGCGACGCCCTAAGGCAGACCTGGCCTTCGCCGGGAAGCTGCACCTCCGCCCACCTCGCCACACACCACAGACACACACACACACACACACTGCATATCCATCACATGCCACACACCACACACACTGCATATCCACCACACACACACACACACACACACACACTGC
>NW_012153097.1:562068-574576 GCF_000956105.1 Propithecus coquereli | reverse complement strand
ACACACACACACATACACACAGCACAGAGAACCACAGGTGTCAAAGCGCCGCGCCATGTCCCAGCCCACAGCCTCCTGCACTCTGGCCTGCTCTCCTGGGCGTGTAGCCGCAGAGGGCGATGCTGAGGGAGCCGAGCCGGGTGACGTCCTGGCCCCCAGCCCGGGCAGGAGCTGAGCTGGCCCCAAACGTCTTCCTTCTCGCCTCAGCCTGTCCCGGGCTCCGGCCCCAGCCTTGTGGTGCCCTCACCTTCTGGATCTGGCCGGAGACTGCCGTGCAGAAGGCGGGTCCTGCTGGGGCTGGGAGCAGGTATGCGAGAGGCCTTATATAGCAGGTGGCCACAGTCAGAGAGCGCAGCTGCCTTCTGGGGAGGGACCTCTGGGTCACAGGAGCCAATGCTTCTGGCTGTCAAACTGTGCCCTGCCCACCCACAGGGCTGCAGGCAGCTTAACCCTTTGGCGGCCACTCAGCTGGCGTCCGCTCTGCAGCCTCTAGGAATTGGGAGCGACTCTGGGAGAGCCTTGAGCAGTGTCCCTAGAGCAAGGTGTCTCCCAGCATCAGCTATGGCCACTGAATCAACTCCAGGAGCTGTTAATGACAAACGCCGCCTTAGCCCCACCTGGTAAAACAATCCCCATGATCAGCCCCACTTACAGACGAGAAAATCCAGGCAGGAGACGTCCCCGAGAGTGCATAGCCGGGCAGTCCGAGCTCGGGACTCAGAGGCAGGCCACGCGGGGTCTCTGAAGCTCGGGAAAGACACTCAGAGTCCCCGGGACAAGTATCTAAACCTCGCTACGTTTCAGGGTCCTCCAGCCAGGGTGAGTGTGAGTTCACCGCGCAGCCACGCGTGACAAGAGGGCCATGGAGCGACCCGCCCGCAATGCGCCCGCACACGCAAGGCCACAGCAGGGCGCCACCTCCTCCCATGCTCCAGACGTCTTCCCTGTGCGGTTTGGGCCACCACCACTCGCGAGAGCCCAGGTTAGGCCAACTGAGGCCCCTCAGGCTCTTCGCATTGTGTTGTGGGAGCTCCTGACTTGGAGTGTGGCCTTCAGTTCTCCTGCCTCCTCATCTGTCTCTGTCCCAGCACCTCTCTCCCACACACACACACACACACACACACACACACACACACACACACGTGAGGCTGGGGAGCCAACCCAGCCAAGGACGCGGGGGCTGAGGGTACACGTCCCACGGCCTGTGTGTCAACCTTGGAGCCCCCTCTCCTAAAAATACCCTTGGCTATTTGCTACTCCAGCCTTTGGCTCAGCTCTCTTTTCCCTAAACTCATGTATTCATTCAACAAACATGTTTTGAACACCCTCCATGCGTTAGGCCTGCTGTAGGCATTTGGGAGGGCCCTGTGAGCAAAAAGACAGGGACCTTGCCCTCCTGGAGTGACTCTAGAGAGGGACACAGATAACACGCGTAAGTGCGACAAATAAGCAAATCACAGGGGAGGTTAGAATGCAGTGACTGCTCTGACAAAGACACACAGGGCCGGTGGGGTGTCGGCCGTCCTGGGAGGTGCAGGTTCCGTCCTAAGGAGGGGTGGGATCAGTCTCCTGGAAAGGGCAAGACACGCGTCATTGTTATAAGCAGAGCTTCTGGCCACCTCGTCTTCTCCTCTCCTCTCGTCTGCCCTCAGGCTGTTTGCCACAGCGCTTTCTGGACGGAAGCCTCCTCCCTCACAGAATCCCCTTGCCGTGCCCCATGCACTGCTCGGTCACCTGGGCTCCAGCCACCTGTCAGGACACAGCGGGGCACAGGAAGGGGGGGTGTGGTGGGGGCCCACCACACACACACTGCATATCCACCACACACACACACACACTGCATATCCACTACACTACACACTCCACACCACACACTCCACACTCCACACCACACACTCCACACCACACACACTCCACACACTCCACACCACACACCACACACACACACCACACACCACACACACAGACACACCATATACCCCCAACACCACATGCCATACCCACTCCTGTGACCCGCTGTGAGCTTCGGAGGCATTGGTGAGAGGAAGAAAAACCGGTCCCTTGGGGAAACAGCCCATATATTATCCCAGGGGCCGCGCCCTTTAGGGGACTAAGTGGAAAATAAAGCGGGTCTGCTTTGGAGCTTGTAGCAGACATGCCTGCTCACCCTCCAGACCCATCTCTCCTCAGCACAGAGAGCATTTCAGGGGGTGAGCCTCCTGGGAAAGGGCCTCTCAAGCCGCGCCAGTGTGAAGGAGGAAGAAAGAGGGAGGATCGCGACAGCACAGTAAGTGCGCAGGTCACCCCAGCCCTACAGTGTAGACGGATGACGCGCCTCTCTTTCACAGAGAAATGACAGAGGCCCAGAGAGGTCAGGACCTGGCCCAGGAGCACACAGCAGAGAAACAGAGCCTAAAGGTGACCCAGGACCCTGCTCGCCACCTCTGCGGGTAAGAGGGACCTGGGTTCAAGGTGGGGGCCCTAAACATAACATGAAAAGAAATAGCGTCTGTATCCCCCTTCGCAAAGTTCTGCTGCTGAATCTTTTCAGCAGCCTGGCAGGGTCCTACCACAATTGCTCTCATCTGACACACAGGGAGGCCAGGTGTCAGAGGAGCTGTGAAGACAGTGTCACACTGGGCGGAAGACAGTGTCACACTGGGCGAAAGACAGCACACCCGGAATGACACACAGAACACACACACACACATACACACAGCACAGAGAACCACAGGTGTCAAAGCGCCGCGCCATGTCCCAGCCCACAGCCTCCTGCACTCTGGCCTGCTCTCCTGGGCGTGTAGCCGCAGAGGGCGATGCTGAGGGAGCCGAGCCGGGTGACGTCCTGGCCCCCAGCCCGGGCAGGAGCTGAGCTGGCCCCAAACGTCTTCCTTCTCGCCTCAGCCTGTCCCGGGCTCCGGCCCCAGCCTTGTGGTGCCCTCACCTTCTGGATCTGGCCGGAGACTGCCGTGCAGAAGGCGGGTCCTGCTGGGGCTGGGAGCAGGTATGCGAGAGGCCTTATATAGCAGGTGGCCACAGTCGGAGAGCGCAGCTGCCTTCTGGGGAGGGACCTCTGGGTCACAGGAGCCAATGCTTCTGGCTGTCAAACTGTGCCCTGCCCACCCACAGGGCTGCAGGCAGCTTAACCCTTTGGCGGCCACTCAGCTGGCGTCCGCTCTGCAGCCTCTAGGAATTGGGAGCGACTCTGGGAGAGCCTTGAGCAGTGTCCCTAGAGCAAGGTGTCTCCCAGCATCAGCTATGGCCACTGAATCAACTCCAGGAGCTGTTAATGACAAACGCCGCCTTAGCCCCACCTGGTAAAACAATCCCCATGATCAGCCCCACTTACAGACGAGAAAATCCAGGCAGGAGACGTCCCCGAGAGTGCATAGCCGGGCAGTCCGAGCTCGGGACTCAGAGGCAGGCCACGCGGGGTCTCTGAAGCTCGGGAAAGACACTCAGAGTCCCCGGGACAAGTATCTAAACCTCGCTACGTTTCAGGGTCCTCCAGCCAGGGTGAGTGTGAGTTCACCGCGCAGCCACGCGTGACAAGAGGGCCATGGAGCGACCCGCCCGCAATGCGCCCGCACACGCAAGGCCACAGCAGGGCGCCACCTCCTCCCATGCTCCAGACGTCTTCCCTGTGCGGTTTGGGCCACCACCACTCGCGAGAGCCCAGGTTAGGCCAACTGAGGCCCCTCAGGCTCTTCGCATTGTGTTGTGGGAGCTCCTGACTTGGAGTGTGGCCTTCAGTTCTCCTGCCTCCTCATCTGTCTCTGTCCCAGCACCTCTCTCCCACACACACACACACACACACACACACACACACACACACACACGTGAGGCTGGGGAGCCAACCCAGCCAAGGACGCGGGGGCTGAGGGTACACGTCCCACGGCCTGTGTGTCAACCTTGGAGCCCCCTCTCCTAAAAATACCCTTGGCTATTTGCTACTCCAGCCTTTGGCTCAGCTCTCTTTTCCCTAAACTCATGTATTCATTCAACAAACATGTTTTGAACACCCTCCATGCGTTAGGCCTGCTGTAGGCATTTGGGAGGGCCCTGTGAGCAAAAAGACAGGGACCTTGCCCTCCTGGAGTGACTCTAGAGAGGGACACAGATAACACGCGTAAGTGCGACAAATAAGCAAATCACAGGGGAGGTTAGAATGCAGTGACTGCTCTGACAAAGACACACAGGGCCGGTGGGGTGTCGGCCGTCCTGGGAGGTGCAGGTTCCGTCCTAAGGAGGGGTGGGATCAGTCTCCTGGAAAGGGCAAGACACGCGTCATTGTTATAAGCAGAGCTTCTGGCCACCTCGTCTTCTCCTCTCCTCTCGTCTGCCCTCAGGCTGTTTGCCACAGCGCTTTCTGGACGGAAGCCTCCTCCCTCACAGAATCCCCTTGCCGTGCCCCATGCACTGCTCGGTCACCTGGGCTCCAGCCACCTGTCAGGACACAGCGGGGCACAGGAAGGGGGGGTGTGGTGGGGGCCGCCTTCGAGGTAGCAGCCCCAGGAGTTCCACCCTGGTGTCAGGCTGAGGACTGAAGCAGGAAGCCAGGCTCATCCACGTTAATTCCTTTCAGAAGGCACCAGATTCCCAGGCAAAGGGCCAAAGGCGGCCAGGAAGGTCTGAGTCTGAATCCAGACTTTGTCCCTCACTCACATCACTGAGTCACTCGTTGACCCCCCTCGCTGGGCCCGAGCTGCTTGTCTGTAAAATGGGAACATCAGGCCTGAAAAAACGCTGCTGATTATTTATCTACGCCTAGAATCCCCACAGCACTCCACTGTGCTTCCCAAAGCTACCTACCATATTGTCCTGGGGCGTCTGCCCCTGGGGAGTGACTAGGGAGTGTGGGCTCAATAGGGCCACCGTCAGCAGAGCTGCTGAAGACAGTGGCAGCCCTGCACCGGCGGTGCGTGTCTACAGGGCTGCTCACAGCCGTGGGCCCTGAGTCTCGAGGCCATGGCCAGTGTGCAGATGGGTATCATCATCTCCCTTGACAGCTGAGGAAACTGAGGCCCTTCCCTCTAGGCTTTCAGATGCCTGTCAGCAGGATGGGGTCCACGAGCCAGGATCAGTCGCAAGGTGTCATTATACATTAGGAAGACACCCCCGTCCTGACTAGCCAGGCAGTCCAGAGACCCAGGAGTCACTGAGTCTCCGCAGGCAGCCTGACTGTCACGCTCAAGCTAAGGAGCACTGGGACCCCTCAGGCACCCTGCTCCATTGTCCTTTCAGATGACGACAGGTTCCTTATCCTTACGACCAGCTTGGCCAAGGAGAACCTGGAGCCCGGCTGAGTCCAGAAAGCCGACTGGGATGTAAACCTGGTCCCACTGTGGGAAACGGGCTTTTCCCAGGTTCCCTCGACCACCAGCAGAGCTTGCAGGAGAGTTTCCAGAGCAGTCCATCTCGTCTGGAATAAACATGTAGCGGCGTGTCTGGTCAGGGCCAAGGAGACGGAGCGGCAGTACGTTCTCCAGCCCGCGCCGAAAGCTTAGCAAGGGGCTGGCCGAGCACGCTCGCCTTGCCCCACCGGTTTTCTGCAAGAGCTCCTGGGAACTTTCATTGACTGGCTTATTCCTCCAGCTTGAAATTGTGCTAATACGCTAAAATAATGAAATGACTGCCTCCAACGTCCCTGCCCTTCAGTCACCTTGCAGAGGAAATGGACGTGCCCTGAATGACAAACTCCCCAACCGTCTGTGCCCTCGTGTGGGAGGAAGACCCTCCTGAGGCTTCAGTTCTCCGTCTTTCAAATGGGAAAAACACCACCACCCGCTGGCAAGTCATTCTGAGGAATGAGAGAGTCACACAGGCGGACATTTAGCATGCAGCTATTCCGTCATAAAAAGCTTCGGAAACGGTGGCTGCTGCTACTGCTGCCGTGGGCTCCCTGAGCTCACACCGCTGACATCACAGCCTAGAGGGACACTCGCGACCATGCAGGGCAGTGGTCTAAGATGAGTCCGCGGCCTCGGAGTGAACTCCTGCCACCTCCCAACTGTGTGAGCTTGGAAGGTCACACATGGAGTCTCAGTCTCCTCACCTGAGAGGAAGTGGCAGCCACAACACCTAATTTGCTGTAAAGATTGAAAGATGCTAGGATTACGTTCATGTTTTCCGTAAGTTGTACCAAAGAAAACATCGACTTACGTTCCTTCATTTGTACCACTCCTTCAACTAAAGTAATTTGATACCAAAAAGATTAAGAAAGCAAGCTTATGATGCTCTTTGCACAGTGCATAGAGTATTATAAATTTGGCTCAAGGAAACTTTGCTATTATTATCATTAACTCAATCACTGATAGTTTAGCTGGGCTTCCTTCATGGCAGGTAACAGGTGTAGGATGAAATCAGCTACTCATTTCAGCAAATTTTCAATATAACCATTTCCCTTAAAACTCTAGTCTCTAAATATAAGGCATATTTGAAGAATTATTGCATCTAGCATTAGCAAGCCAGTTTGTCTGTACAAGTACTAATACTAATATGCATCTTCACTTGGGCTAGTGAAGAAAGTCAAAAATAAAACAACAGACAGGCCTGGCTGGACTCCTGTTGACACCAGTTATTAACTGTGTGACTTTGGCTCTCCGAATCTCCGTCAAAACAAAGGGACAATGTCCATTTTTCAGAAGGATTGACACATACAGAGTACTCAGAAATGACTGCTCTCTTCCTCCTTGCCCTTTTTCTGACAGCTGAGCCTTAAAGTTACCCATTTGCTCAGCAAACGTGTATTTGTGCTTTCATGCCAGGCACTGGCACAAAGTTTAACAAGACAAATGAGTTTCTTGCCCTCCCTGTGATTTCAAGCTAATAACAACAACTACAGGCAAACAAGTAAAAAGATTTTTAAAAGCAGCAAGTAAACAGACAAAGATAATTGCCAGTTGAATGCTGTGACACAGAGAAAGCAAAAGCAGAGGCAGGGCAGGACAGGTGGAGGTGGGGAGGCAGCCAGAGTCCGGGCAGGGGAGGCAGCTCTGAGGGATGTGGGGCCTGGGCAGCGACAGGGAGGCCAGGTGGCTCCGGCGTGGAGAAGAAGCAGGTGAGTAAAGAAGGCTTGTCGGTGGAGAAGAATGTGTATTGCTGAAGGAACTGAACAAAGTTTACTGGAGAATTATCAGTTTACTAAAGAATTACAAGGTCAGTATTCACACCCTTCCTCTTGAGCTCGTTTCAATATTCTATGCTTGTTCTTCTCACAAGCAGCTTAGATGACGTGCGAAGAGCCCCAGACTCGTTTGCAACCTTGTATTGCCGTTTACGAGCTGTGTGCTAACTGTTCTCCATGAGTCACAATTTCCTTGTCTATAAAATGGTGTGCTTTAAAATTAGCAATACCTACCTGCGGGAAAATGAGTGGTGACTCCTGCCCCCATCTATGAAAAAGAATGGAAAATAATCAATTGGCAAATTGGTTCCACCGTTCCCAAAAACAGTGTGGTGTGTGAGCCAGGCTCAGGACAAAGTCCAGAGTCCCTGAGTGGTTGTGCCAAGGTCATTGTGTCCATGTGGAGTAACGTCAAAGTCGTGTTGAGGGGCAGAAGAGGCTTCCTTGAGGTAGGACTGAATTACAACGTTGTGAGAAGACTACTAATACTCACTTTTGCTTTCTAGGGGATGGCAGATGTAATGGGCAGGCTTCCCCACTGTTGAGCAGGCTGAACTGGATCCAGCTGCCCTCCAGCTTCCTTCCCCTCTTCGCAACCGGAAACCCTGGGCATAGGACCGTCTCCCTTAGCAGTGGGAGCCTGAGACGACAGTATCGAGGAGGCTCCCAAAGGGAGCGAGGGTGGGGCTCTGTGTTCCTTGGGGTGCAATACAGTCTTCCTGGGGAGGGGCCACGGGAGAGCAGAAACAAGACTGGAGGCCTCAGAAAGGGAGACAGAGGGAGGAGAATCGGGGTGGAGGGGAGGAAGGAGAGGTAGAGAACCAGAAGAAAGAATGATCATCCAGAACCTTCCTTCCCTCGTCCTGCCCCATGACAGGAGCTGCATCTCCACCAAGTGCTTGTGCTGGGTTCAGAGGCAGTTGCAGAAGCCTGGCCCACTTCAGAGAGGTGTGACAGTCACCTTCCAATCACTCTTATGGTGAAGACAGGTGGTGGTGGTGTTTTCATTTGTGTTTTTTCTTTAATAATACTTACTTCTCAAAATTAAATTTGGAAACCCTATGGCAGTTCCAAGTATTTGCTTGGGAACTACTGAAACATACAGTTTTTTCTTTTGTTTAGTTTGTCATAAAGGCAATGGCTAGAATGAAGAAGTACAAGGACTGGCAGGACTGAAGGAAGAAAAAACAAGTGTAAATGTAGCCAGCGCCAGACAACGTGTGAGGGTACCTGTTGCATCCTGCTTCCAAGGCTGTGTCTGTTTGCTCGTGGGTACAAGGACAGGCCTCCCATATCTTTATGACCCATTCAAAGAACACACTCCTTTAGAAACTATGATGTTGTTTCAGGAAATATTAAATAAGTCATCAAACTATGAAGGGCCTATATGATGTTGGTGGCAATAGGGCATATGAAATAAAGGGCTGCTTTCTTTTTCTGGTTCTTGTAGGATATGTGACCTTGACCAAAGTCTGTCTCCTTTTTATACCCCAGGAAAGACATAAATCCAGAATTCAGTTTAATTTCAGAATCAACTCCTTTGAGGCTTCAGTCCTCAGAGTTTGAGTCTCTTTTCAGTGTCCAAATATGGTCATTAAGATTGGACAGGATGGCCTTTGTGTAAACCATGCATGAAGCCATCACGTAAAACCTTTCAAAACTATCTCGTGGGTTCAAATGTGCTTGAAATAT
The DNA here is from genome assembly GCF_000956105.1 of Propithecus coquereli. NCBI lineage: Eukaryota > Metazoa > Chordata > Mammalia > Primates > Indriidae > Propithecus > Propithecus coquereli. Next base: position 565,758 of record NW_012153097.1, on the reverse strand, counting down.
TCATAATGGAAGAATAAAGACAAAATGCCTGTCAAATGCATTTTATCTCCAAAAAAATGCATATTTTAAAAAGTGGGCTTTGTTTTTTTACTATTCTTTTTCCCATGTTGTAAGGTGAAAAGTTATTGATATGTGGTCTTTCTTACTTTTTAATATAGACGTTTACAGCTACAGATTTCCCTCTAAGTACTGCTTTAGCTACATTTCATACATTTTAGTACGTCATGTGTTCATTTTCATTCATCTTAAAGTATTTTCTAGTTTCTCTTTTTATTTCTTCTTTGACCCATTGACTATTACTATTACTCAGGTTTCTCCAGAGAAACAGAACCAACCACCCAATGTCATGAAGACTGTATATATATAATATATATATACACATAACATACATATAATATATACAAAAATTAATTTGTTTATAAATAAAATTCATTTGTTGAATATGGCACCAAAAGCACAGACAACAAAAGTAAAAATAGATAAATTGGACTACATCGAAATTATAAACTTAAGTGCATCAAAGGACACAATGAACAGAGTGAAAAGGCAATGTATGGAATGAGAAAAAATATTTACAAATCATATATCTGATAAGGGGTTAATATCCGGAATATGTAAAGAATTCCTACAACTCAACAACAAAAGACAAGCCAATTTTAAGAAATGATTAAAGGACTCGAATAGACATTTCTCCAAAGAAGATATATGAATGGCCAATAAGTACATAAAAAGATACTCAACATCACTAATCATTAGGGAAATGTACATCAAAACCACAGCAAGGTACCATCTCACACTGATTAAGATGATTACCATAAAAATAAAAACAGAAAATAACAATATTGGCTAGAATGTGGAGAAAATTGTACACTATTGGTGGGAACACAAAACACAGTATGGCAGTTCCTCAAAAAATTAAATATAGATTTATCCAGCAATTCCACTTCCAAATATATACCCCAAAGAATCAAAACCGGCGTCTTTAAGAGATACTTGTACACCTGTGTACATGGCAACATTTTCATGATAGCCAAAATGTGGAAGCAACCCAAGTGTTCATTGACGAATGAATGAATTTTTAAAATGTGGTATATATATACAATGGAATGTTATTCAACCTTAGCAAAGAAGGAAATTCTTACACATGCTGCAACATGGATGAAACTTGGGGACATATGCTAGGTGAAATAAGGTAGTACACACAAAAATCCAAATACTGTATATTTCCAGTTATGTGAGGTATCTAGAATAGTCAAATTCACAGAGACTGAAGGTAGAATGTTGGTGATCAGGGGCTGGGGATGGGGGAGAGTGGAGAGCTGTTTTTCAATGGATACAGAGTTTCAGTTTTGCAAGATAAAGAGTTCTGGAATTGGTTGCACAATAATATGAATGTGTTTAACATTACCAGATTGTACACTTAAAAATTTATATTATGTGTATTTTACCACAATGAAAAATCATACAAAACAACAAAATACTTAGGAATAAATTCAACCAAGAAGATGCAAGACTTGTACACTAAAATTTGCAAAAATGAAATAAAAGAAAGCCTAAATAAATAGAAAGAAATCCTGTGTTCACAGATTGGAAGACTTAATATTGTTATAGTAGTAATACTCTTAATTTATCTATAGATTTAATGCAATTTCTATCAAAATGCCAACTCCCTTGTGTGCATAAATGTGTAAGGTAATCCTAAAATTCACATCAAAATGCAAGGAACCCCAGATAGCCAACACAATATCTAAAAAGAAAAAAAGAGTGGAAGAATTCACACTTCCTTATTTCAAAACTTAACTACAGTAATCAAAATAGTGTGGTAATGGAATAGAGATAGATATATAGATCAATTGACTAAAACTGGGAGTAATAAACCCATATACCTATGGTCAGTTGGTTTTCAACAAAACTATTCCATGGGGAAAGAATAATCTTTTCAACAAATGGTAGTGGGACTACTGGATATCCACATTCGAAATGAATTCTGAATGAATTCAGACCCATATCTCACACAATATATATAAAAATTAACTCAAAATTGATCAAAGACTTACATATAAGAGCTGAAACTAGAAAAAAAGGAAACATAAGTATAAATTTTCATGGTCCCAGATAAAGCAAGGGTTTGTTAAATTTGATATCAAAAGCACAAGCAGTCCGGGCGCGGTGGCTCACGCCTGTAATCCCAGCACTCTGGGAGGCCAAGGCGGGCGGATACTTTGAGCTCAGGAGTTCGAGACCAGCTTCAGCAAGAGCAAGACCCTGTCTCTACTAAAAATAGTAGCTGAAAATTAACTGGACAACTAAAAATATATAGAAAAAAATTAGCCGGGCATGGTAGCACATGCCTGTAGTCCCAGCTACTTGGGAGGCTGAGGCAGGAGGATTGCTTGAGCTCAGGAGTTTGAGGTTGCTGTGTCCTAGGCTGAAGCCCCAACACTCTAGTCCGGGCAACAGAGTAAGACTCTGTCTCAAAAAAATAAAATAAAATAAAATAAAATAGATAAATAAAAGCACAAGCAACATAGGAAAACGTGTCAATTAGACATCAAAATTTAAAACTTTCTACATCAAAGGACATTATTAAGAAACTGAAAAGGCAGCCCACAGAAGGGGATACAATATTTGCAAATCACATATCTGATAAGGGTCCAGTATCCAGAATATATTAAAAATGCCTATAACTCAACGATAAGAAGACAAATAACTCAATTTAAAAATTGGCAAAGAACTTGAATAGATATTTCTCCAGAGAAAAAATACAAATAGCCAAGAAGCACGTGAAAAGGCACTCAACATTATTAGTCATCATAAAAATGCAAATTAAAACCACGAGATACCACTTCACTCCCACTAAGATGAACAGAATAAAAAAATAATAAAATAGGGAAAATAGCAAGTGTTAGAAAGAATTTGGAGAAATTGGAACGTTCATACACTGCTGAGAATGTAAAATGGTGCAGCCACTGTGGAAAACAGTTTGGCAGTTCCTCAAAAAGAGTTCCCACATGACCTACATGTATTCCCAAGATAATTGAAAACAAATGTTCATGCAAAATCTTTTACATGAATGATCGTAGCAGCACTTTTCATAACACTCCAAAGGTGAAAACAACCCAAATATCTATCAACTGATATATGAATAAAGAAAATGTGGTATTTATAATGGGATATTCTACAGACATAAAAAGGAATGTAGTTCTGAAACATGCTACAACATGGATGAACCTTGAAAACGTCATGCTGAGTGAAAGAAGCCAGTCACAAGGAAGCACATATTGTACGCCTGGGTTTATATGCAATGTCCAGAATGAGCAAATCTACAGAGATAGAAAAAGATTAGTGGTCACCTGGAGCTGAGGATTTGGAGGTTGATGGCTAAGTAATATGGGGTTTCTTTTTGGAATAACGAAAATGTTCTAAAATTAATTGTGGCAATGGTTGCAAAACTCTGCCAATATACTAACAATGATCAAATTGTACATTATAAATGAGTGAGTTGCATACGCAATTTATCGAATTGCATCTTTAGTGACTTGTATGTATCTCAATAAAGCTATTAAAAAAGAGTAGGATTTACATCAATAAGTCAACAGAGTACTCAATTACATCTTTATGTTCAGGGTACTGGGTCAGGCAGCAGAGAGTCTGTATCCAGTAGTGACTATTAGAATTTTTTTTTTTTTT
>NW_012153097.1:506323-561823 GCF_000956105.1 Propithecus coquereli | reverse complement strand
AGGCTGGTCTCGAGCTCCTGACCTTGAGCTATCCACCCGCCTTGGCCTCCCAGAGTGCTAGGATTACAGATGTGAGCCACCGCTCCCGGCCTATTAGAATATTTTTGAGTCTCCATCTTTCTCCAAGAACATTCACCCTTTGTTAGTTGAGAGCGTGGTGTGTGTGTGTCTCTCTCTCGCTCTCTCTCTCAATATCTCTCTCTCTCTCTTTCACACACACACACACACACACACACACACACACAGTAACTCGGCAGCCAAGGAGAGAGTGGGCTGTGACGTGCGTGGGTGAACAATGATGACATCACTGTACTGGTCAGTGGGGCATGGGACGCGTGGAGTGAGCCTGTGCACTGTGCCGCCATCGCATTCGAAATGACTGAGTGAGCAGAGCAACAAATGCACATTAAATTTTGCATTAAGCTTGAACAATCCTCCACAGAAACTATTTGGATGACTCAGAAGGCTTTCGAGACGATGCAAGGAGTGCAGCGCAAATGAAAGTGTGGCACACACGCTTCAAAGATGGTCAGAAATCTGTTGAAAGTGATCCACGTTCTGGAAGGCCTGCAACAAGAACACCTGAGCATGCTGAACGCATGTGGGTTAGGGCAGGAGACGCGGGGAGGACTGTGTGAGGTCCCCAGGAGCCTACTTTGAAGGGGACTGAGGCGTCATTGTCCTATGTACGATGTTTCTTGTACCTCGTATCTTCTTCAATAAATGTCTCTATTTTTCATGTTACATGACTGGACACTTTCCAGACAGACCCTGTGTGTGTGTGTGTGTGTGTGTGTGTGTGTGTGTGTGTGTGTGTGTGTGTGTGCACGCGCATGCGCACCCGGTAAATAACTAGCAGCAGTTTTCTGAGGAAAGCGTCGCTATCATTTCCATTAGTACGAATAAGCAACAGGAAGCTCACACGGTGAAGTCGATTGCTCCAATGTAAATAGTATAAAGGTGTGGAGGGGACAGTGAACCTGGAGGGGAGAAACCGGTATCCTGGAGGGTGATAAAACAGGTGGAACTTCTCCCCTAAGGCTGGTGAGGACTGCTTAGGAATGGTGGGAGGAGGAAGGGGCAAGGAGGTAAAGGTATTGCCCACCCCTCCTTGCAGTCTATCCACCATGCTGACACACTCCGGGACCACTTTCCTGTCGAGTCTAGTTCCAGGAAATTGTCAGAGAGTTTTGAGATATCGAGTCTCTGAAGAGAAATCCCAAGCTTGTTGAAACTGGCCTCGTAAGAGGCAGGTCCTAGGCCAGATAATGTCAGCCCCCCGGCCCCATCCTCATCGCAGCCTCCCCCCACCTCACCCTCGGAAAGACGCGAGCAAAGCGCGCAGAGCTCTGTGCCCTCCACAACGGCAGCTGCTGTCATGGCGCTGCGTCCTGCTGTGTTGTTATTCCTCACTGCCGCTGCGGTCTGGCAGCAAATCACAAGTCCAATCTGCAGTGGGCTGGACCAACAGTTGTACGTTCACATTAGACGTAACGTCCTCTGGTCAATACAGAACTTTTGATTGTTTTCACCACAACCAACTGTGATGGGTTTCACAGTGTGAGCCAATACACATGCACACGCGTAACTAAAGTAAAAGTTTCACTAAACGATGCTTAACTCTTACTATATGCAACTCAATCTGATATTTCTCTTCTATTTTCTCTTCTGGTCATTGTCCCTCCCCACCCCCCATGATAGAGACAGGATGCATGGCAGCTAGGACCACAGGTTCCAGGGCCAGCCCTCCTGGGTTCAAACCCCAGCTCTGCTACACAGTAGCTTTGTGGCTGTGCAGCAGTTGCTCACAGGCTCTGTGCCTCACTCTCTTCTTCTGTGAACTGGGAGCATTTGAAGATTAAAAGAGGAAATACGTGCACAGCATTAGGACTGACCTTGCCAGTGAGGAATGTTTACCCATTTGTCATAACAATAATAATAATGATGACTATTTTTCACAACTAGTCAAGACCTGCCATATTGATTTCATGACCCAGTAGCAAGTCAGAGCCAGTCGTTAAGAAACCCCAGGCTGAACTATAATGTACCCTTCAGATCAAAGGAGCCACACACCCATGGCAGCACATGAGGAAGGGAGCGCATGTGGCCAGTGTCAGCAGGTTCGCTGAGCAAGTGACCAAGAGAGCTAAACCCCACTACACAGACAGAGGCACAAGGCTGTCCACACCCCCGCATCACAGCACAACCCTCTCTCTGATGCATGGCTCATAGGACACCACAGGACTCCTGCTCCCTCTCGACACTGGGCTGCAAGGGCTGGGCACGGTGGCTCCCACCCGTAATTCCAGCACTTTGGCAGACTGTGGTGGGAGGATCTCTTAAGGCCAGGAGTTCGAGGTTGCAGTAAGCTGTGATAGTGTCACTGCACTGCAGCCTGGCAATAGAATGACACCCTATCTCAAAAAAGAAAAAAAGAAAAAGGAAATCTACTCTGGAATAGAAGCATCCTATAGGTGAATGATAAGCTGTTGCTCATGACAGTGTGATGGGGGCCTTTTGCTGGCAAGAGCTCCTTCCCTGCTCACGAGGGCCAGAGACAGGGAGTTAGAGCCCTGCGGGCAGGAGAGGTCTGCGGAAATGCTCTCACTTCCTGCATCACTGACTCCATGGACACGTTTCCATGACCCCTATATGTTTTTTTAATCCTCTCCTTTAACTAACTACTTGACCTTCCCAGTTGTTTCCCAGAAATGGTGGATTTTCTGCATGAAGAAGGCCCCTGGGGCAGACTTCCTGACTCACCGTCCCCACAACCACCGTTAGGTCCTTGCGAGGTGCACTGTGACCTGCCCCAAGGCAGGTGGTCCCCCCTTTAAAAAAACGCCCAGGATCTCTATGAGTCGGGGAGACCACTCTGAGGCAGCCTATCCTGTCCTCCTGATGAAATGTTTTCCATATTAAAAATTCCTTTCTTCCTTGGCAATCCTCCTTGTCTCAATAACTGGATCTTTGTGCCACGAGCAACTGGATCTAGGCCGACACCCCTGTGGTTTTGATAAGCCTCCCAGGGTGGCGCATGAGGAAGGCTGCGCGCCAAAGGGCGCCGTGCTGCAGAGGCCCAGGCCAAGGACTGCACCGGCCGCAGCCCAGAGGGGGCCACAGAGGCCGCAGTGTGCGTGGGGACGCGCACTGTGAGGAGCGTGAGGCCTAGGGACTGCGGGGCAGTGAAAACTCCTTCTTATCTTTTTGCAGAGAAAAGCATGCAGATTGTACTGAGTAGTTTGCTTTTTGGAGACAGGGTCTGGCTGTGTCACCAGGTTGATTGCAAGCTCCTAGGCTCAAGCCATCCTCTCACCTCAGCATCCTGAGTAGCCGGGCGCACAGCGCGGGCCACGGCACCTGGCCACATATTTGTTTAGAACAGTTTCAGATTTATGCAAAACTTGACAGGAAGGTAATTTTTACACATACATGGGAGGCTTCCCAAAACAGTGAAGATCCGAAGAAGTGGCTAGGCCTAAGTGCTTATATACTAAGTTGAACAAAAAGTGGCAATTTTGGAAAAGTAACTAAAATATATGGGGAAGAGGAAAGGATGGTGAGAGTTACTTTGACAGGATCTGTTTGTACACATTTCTTTCAGCTCAACTCTTGGTCTCTGGTGATGGGAATACTTCTGTCCTCCTGGTAGATGGAGGGCCTCTTTCATGTGGGAGTTTATCTGAGTACGCTTCATGCATCTGTTTTTAAGTGCCTTTAGCTAAAAATTATCACTATGCCAAAGTGGTGTATTTGGAGCGGCATGAAGAAAGCAGGTGGAGGCTTGAGACAGCAAAGCTGCCAGTGTGGCCACAGAGGCAGAGACTGCAGTGACGCAGCCACGTGCCGAGGACACCACCGCCACCAGGAGCTGGAGGAGGCCAGGGACGGACTCTTCCCTAGAGCCTCCAGAGGGAGCATGGCCCTGCCAACACCTTGATTTCAGCCATGCGAAAGAGATCCCAGACTGCTGGCCTCCAGAACTGTGAGGAGATAAACGTATATTGTTTTGAGCCACCAAGTGTATGGTAACTTGTTACAGCAGCCACAGGAAGCTAATACAAGAAGTGTTAATATAAAAGCAATATTTTGTTACTACTACTAGTATCTATTTATAAAGTATAGATCTGTGAAACTCATGAAAGTATAAGAATTCTAAAAGAAAATGTTGGAAATACTCTTCTAGACATTGGCCTAGGCAAAGGATTTTTGAAGAAGATCCCAAAGGGAATCACAGCAACATCCAAAATAAATAAATGGGACCTGATCAAATTAAAAAGCTTCTGCACAGCCAAAGAAACTGTCACAAGAGCAAACAGACAACCTACAGAATGGGAGAAAATATTCGCATGCTACAAATCCCAAAAAGGGCTGATAACCAGAATCTACATAGAGCTCGGGAAAATCAGCAAGAAAAAATCAAACAACCCTATCAAAAAGTGGGCAAAGGACATGAACAGAAACTTTTCAAAAGAATACAGAATAATGGCCAAGAAACATATGAAAAAATGCTCAACATCTCTAATCATCAGGGAAATGCAAATCAAAACCACAATGAGATATCATTTATCTCCAGTGAGAATGGCCTTTATCAAAAAGTCCCAAAACAATAAATGTTGGCGTGGATGCACAGAGATAGGAACACTCATACACTGCTGGTGGGACTGCAAACTAGTGCAATCTCCGGTAGAACTACCATTTGATCCAGCAATCCCATTACTGGGCATCTACCCAAAAGAACGAATGATACTCTATGAAAAAGACACCTGCACCTGAATGTTTATAGCAGCACAATTCACAATTGCAAAGATGTGGAAAGAACCCAAGTGCCCATCAATACATTAGTGGATTAATAAAATGCGGTATATGTATACCATGGAGTTCTATTCAGCTTTAAGAAACAATGGTGATCTAGCACCTCTTGTATTATCCTGGGCAGAGCTGGAACCCATTCTACTAAGTGAAGTATCACAAGAATGGAAAAACAAGCACCACATGTACTCACCATCAAATTGGTATTAACTGATCAACACACAAATGCACATACAGGAATAACATCCATCGGGTGTCAGGCAGGGAGGAGGGGGAGGAGGGGATGGCTATATTCACACCTAATGGGTGTGGTGCACACCATCTGGGGGATGGACGTGCTTGAAGCTCTAACTCGGGTGGGGCAAAGGCAATATATGTAACCTAAACATTTGTAGCCCCGTAGTAAGCTGAAATAAAAAAAAATTTAAAGAAAAACAGAAAAAGACAAGGCAATTTAAAAATCAATAAATAAAAGATGAATAACAGCCAAAAAAAAAAAGTACAGAACTCTTTCTGTGTAAGCAACATGAGGGGGTAATAACAATGGGAACTAACACCAAATGTACCAGATAGTGGCAGATAAAACAGGAACCTGAGTTCAGAGAAGGACAAGTGTTCCGGGGTGTGTCTAACAGGGGTGAATGAGCCCAGTCCTTGGAAAAGGAGAGCCCATCACCCAGACTCCATGCCCCTGACAAAGATTTCCTCCTGACCAAACTCTAGCCAGGTTCCTCTGAGTTCTGTTCTCAACTAGACCTCAACATTGGCCTATAAAGACTGGAACAGGCCAGGCACAGTGGCTCACACCTGTAGTCCCAGCACTTTGAGAGGCTCAGGTAGGAGGATAGCTTGGGGCCAGGAGTTTGAGACCAGCCTGGGCAACATAGTGAGACCCTGTCTCTAAAATAACAAATAAATAAATAAGTAAAATAAACAAAATCCCTGTCCTCACAACCTTTTGACACCTCCACTTCCTGGGAATTGGATCTTCAAAGGCCCCTAAGGATATAACAAAATACCAAGGGGAGCTCCAAGGCATTTAACTCTGCTAACGGGTCAGGTCTTCAAGGAATATTGACCAGGCTTTGGGCTGCATCATGCTGACCCAGTGAGATGCCGAAAAGAATATAATTAGGGAGAAACAATGTGTCATTAAGGAAAAAAATTACAAAGAGACTAAAATCTTACGGAAGTGTCCAGTGTGGATCACCTGAGGAGAGGGAGCAGTGGGGTGGCTTTGAATCACCTGGGGCCACACACCTGCATCGGAACCCAGCAAGAGCTGCCAGCTCAGCCACCTGGGCCTCGCGACTGTAGCTGGCAGGACGCTGTTTCTACTAAAAAGTTCTGGTGAGATTACAGAGCCAGGGAAAGTGAAACTCCCAAGACCCAGTGAGGGCGCACCCTAAGAAAAAGCAGGACTGAAAGGAAGACAAGAGAAGGGGCAGTGTTGTCAGTCCCTGACATTGGGGCATTGTGTGCTTGTGTCCCCTTGCTGGTGGCCTTGGGGCCTTGTGGGACCGTGTGTGCCTTCTCTGTGCACTACGAAGGTCAGGGCATTATATATTTGGCTTGGGATTCTAATGAAATATTTAGGGGTGTTCCTATATTTGGGGAAATGTAATTCATTAAAGCGGCATGTGGATATTTAGAGTATCACTGACGGCGTCCTGCGGCAGGAAGGCCGATCGTTAAGAGCAGTGACATGGCTGTGAAGTCGCTTGCGTGGGGCCTCAGCCAAGACGGAGTTGCACTCTCGGAGCCGTGAGGCGCCACACACAGCTGCACTCTTCCTTCTCAGTAAGGGAGAAGGGCCAAAAGGAAGGAAGGTTCCAGAGGGCTAAAGGAAGCAGATGGGCTGGGGAGGCTTGTCCATGCTTAGGACCGCAGCACACAATGGCTTTTATGGCTGGGTGGAGACAGTCCCAGAATCGGAGTCCAGCCTTCCCTGGGCGCGGCGGGAGAGAAGGACGCTGGGTTCGCTTCTCTCTCGGCAGAGCGCACGGGGAGAGGGTCACGGGTCCCAGGGGCTGCCCCTCCGCCTTGCCACTAATTGTAAGCCCCATGTGGCAACTTCTCAAAGATGAGCTGTTCCTGGGGCAGAAGAAGGAAGGGCACAGTGAGAGTTCAAAGGGCAAGCAGCGGGTGGCAGGAGCTGGGCAGGAGCCGGCAGGAGCCAGCAGTCACCTCAGAAAGCCAGTCTGACTCTGGGCCTGGCCACAGTGCGCGCAGTCTCTGGGAAGCCCCTTTATCGCTCCAGGCTTGGCCTTAACACCTGGAAGTGGGGGTGACTCCTGCCCACCCCCAGCCCTCTGCTCAGGGTGACTAGGACAGTCCGTGTCTCCCACACAAAGGGGTGACGTAAGGAAGACCTGGCTGCTCTCTGCCCTGTCAACATCCGGGACCCCACACCCTGGACGTCACTCAGCAGCTGACTGTGGCCCATGCTCCAGCGATTTCCAGGCACTCTAGAAAACTTGGAAAAAGACATTTCCCCCAGACTCAGTCAGGCTCTGACTCACTTGTATGGCCTGGGAACCCCCACTGGTCCGGTGTGGGCCTCAGATTCCCTGTTTATAAAACGAAGTGGTTGTCCCAATGATCCAATAGCCCTCCCAGGCCCGGCTGCCTGGGGAGACGGTGCACAGGTCCTGAGATTGTCTTCCTCACTCAGCAGTCACGTCGGGAGCCCCGGGGATCAGAATGCACAGCCCTAAAGAGCTGAAAATTTAACAGAAGAGTCAGAGATGTGGCGTATGACACTATAACGTTAGATACATGTCATTGTGCATTTATTCAAACCGTAGAATGCAAAACACCAAGAGTGAACCCTAATGTAAACCTCGGACTTTTAGTTACACTTGGGTGATAACGGTGTTCAAAGTAGTTTCATCAATTATAACGATCGTGCCAGGAGATGTTGGCAACGGGGGAGGTGATGCTCACGTAGGGTAGGGAGTGTATGGGAAACCTCTGTACCTGCCTCTCAATTTTTCCACAAAACTAAAACTGTTTAAAAAAAAAAAAATAAGTGTTTGGCTAGGTGTGCTGGTATGCTACCCAGCCCAGCTACTTGGGAGGCTGGGGAAGGAGAATCCCTTGAGCCCAGCAGTTTGAGGCCAGCCTGGGCAACATAGCGAGACCCTATCTCAATAAAAAATAAATAAATAAGTCTTTAATGTAAAAAAATTTATCACAACATATGTGGAAGTCCAATTCCTTTTTATTTTCCTAAAACTCTCAAACTTCAACAGGTGTCTGGGACGGGAGGATTCCGGTAGTCTGAGACTAGTGGTGGGATTCATGGTTAAGCTTCCCACAGCCTTCCTGGTGTTGAATATGTTGACCAAATCCCTTGGCTCCTTCTTTCCGAACTGTCAGCTGTGGGGCGGTGGTGTCTCCGTAGGCAGAAAGCTCTCCGTCTCCTGCACGGGGTCGCTGCCCCCCAGTTACGAGTTCTAACTCCGACAGGTCCTTTGGAGACATACAACCCCAAACCAACGTATCGGAACACTCGTCATCGAGAGCCTGCCTGCCGACAGATCCACTCCTCACTTCTACGCATCCCCTGCTCCAAAGACCCCATGTTCCTGCAGACCACACTTCCCGGATCTTTGTCTGCAGGTTCCAGCAAGGTTTGGCTAGTGGGAGGCGCAGGTAGGGTACTGAAGGTGAGATGGAAGAAAAAGGCAAATTCTCTCCCCGTCTCTCCATTTGGAGGGTGTCTCCAGCTGTGGCTCCATCTCCTTGCCAACTTCTGCCGCACTTGCTAACTCGAATTGTAGAGACAGTTTAAAATCAATGCCACCTGTCGTGTCCCCTCATAGACACTTCCTTGCAGACGCACAAAGGCAGGGAGGCGGCCCCTCTAAAGAAGAGGAGTGCTGGCTTCACAGAGCCTGGAAGCTGTCAGCGGGCGGAGCTGGGACTTGGAATCAAGGATTCTGAACCCGAGCCACCCCCGCTCTGCCATGTGGATGTCATCTGCTCACAGCGGATGCCAAGGGCAAGCAGAGGAGCAGGTTAATAATCAATAGCATTTATAATGGAGTTACTGTGAAAGACGGGGGCCCCAGCCCACGGGAAGCCACCTATAGGAATTTCTGGCAGCGGCTTTGCATGGTGTCGCGGTGCCCGGGGTGAAATGCCACTTCCTCAGCAGGGGCCATGGCCAGGGGTGGGGCGGGGGCTGTCAGGTCTCACAGCTGCTCTTGGGATAAGGCTGCTGTTGGCTGGATTTTGACATCTACAACCTGGAAAAAATCAACATCACGCTAACCACACACAAGGACACAGCCCAGAAAACCAAGCCTTCTCCCAGGGCAGTCCTCTTAACCAGAGTGTTTTCTGCTGGTTTCCAGTAAGGTATGAGATCTGCCCAAAGCAACCTTTAATAAAAAATTACTGAAGAACCAAGGCTGAGGAACCGCCCCCCACACTGAAGGAGACTCGAAGTCACCCACCGCTTCCTCAGGGCTGCGCCTCCACCCTGGTCTCTCTCTTGACAGCCGTTCCTGTAACTCCATCTTTACCAGGATGCTGACAGGCAACTGAAGCTCGGTATGATGCCACGTAGGCTCACCCTCTCTCCCACTTTCTTTCTCAAATCTGTTTATTCTCCTGTGCCCCTCCCACAGGCAGGTACCATACTCCAGCCAGTCGGCCAGGCCAGAAACCCAGGGTCATCTTAAATTCCTCCCCCTTCAAACAATCCTTCTTGCCTCTTGAATGGAGTGAACTTTTTCTTAATTGACAAATAAGGAATAAGTTCAGAAGATCTATTGTACAACATGGTGACCACAGTTAATAACAATGTACCATATACATGAAAATTGCTAAAAGTAGATTTTAAATCACTATGTAAAATAATTGTATGAGATAATGGATAGGTTAATTAGCTGATTTAGTGATTCCACAATGTATTCCTGTATCAAAACATCATATTGTACTCTGAGGGACTGTCTCATGTGACGCTTCACCTGTCACTGTGGGCCTCCAGCTCGGAGTTGCCAGGAGGTGGGGCTCCCCCTCCCACCTCCGGGTGAGACTGATCCGGGCCAGCACACAGCAGTGCTCTCGCCAGGTGGGCACACCTGAGACACACAGGGACAGCCCAGGACTTGAGAGGTAGAGGGTCCCGTTCTTGGCCCAGCCCCCTGACGATGCCTGGGGCACACACACAGCCCCACGCGCCAGGTGGCTGCACTGCAAGGACACCAGGACACCTTTTGCTGGAGGCTCGTGCAGAGCAAGCTGGACTCTGTGAGTCCGTCTACGTGCTTTGTGAACTGTGGAGAGCCACGCAAGCAGAGGAACAGTGAGCATGTGCCTCACAACGACGACAACAGGAGAGACTGATGTGGCATCCCCTCTGGCTTTGGCCATGGGGAGCAGGAGGTAGATATTGCGGAGCGGCTGAGAAAGCTTCCCGAGATGATAAATGCACGCAAACCACGACGGTCGTGGCACTTGAGCTCTGCAGCGCGCCCACGGTCCACGTGCTCTCCGCGGACTCTCGTGCCTTCGCAGGCGGGCAGCAGAGTTCGGGAGGCCGAGCAGAAGAGGCGGTGAGAAGGAGGCAGGACAGAGAGGCGGGCAGAAGGGCACACTGTGCTGCCCCAGTGCTGACTGTGTGCTTTCTCTGAGCTTCCACTTCAGCACCTGCCCAGAAGTGCTACCTTTCCTTCCCCTGTGCCTAGCAGGCCTCAGGACACACCTGTAAAACAATAAGGGATCTGGTTTTATAGGTCATAACTCACCCCAGCCCAAAGCCTCCCATGCTAACCATAGTGTGCAAAGCCTCGTGACTGTCTGGAAATGCAATTCACGGGTTACATCATCCACCTACAAACATTATAGATTTAAGCAGATCAAATGCCCTGAACATTTTTATATAATGGACAAATGTTAGAAATGTATAATAAAATATGATGTTTCAGTATGGAAATCCTTGGACACTACTAAAGTAAAAGAAATAGCAAAGAGAAAAGATGGCTGGATTTAAGAGATTAATTTGGGAGTGGTATTATACATTGGCATTTTGAAATAAGGACTCCATATTGTGCAGCTGCATATGCACATAGATTCCTAGCAAATCTGAGCGCAACAAAGGCTGACTTGGGCAGGCGTGATGATTTCATCCCTCAAATGACCATGAATAGTATTGCTATGGATGATGGTATTTTCCAAAGTGAATGGCTCTTAGTTAAGTTTGGAGCAAAAAAATTAAATCTTCTCCCTGTATATGTGACAGTTGTATTCTTGGAAAATTCAGCCCAAAAGCCAAGCCCCTCAAATGCTTTGTATTTTACATGTAAAACTGAGTTGGGATCTAGGTCCCGGTAATTATAATTTTTTTTCCCCAGTCACACATTGCCACACAGGGCTTTGTTATAATCAGGCTGCAGAATTCACTGTGGCCCCCAGCCCGGCCCAGGCTCTCAGCGCTGAAACTGATGGCAAAGGCTGTTATCAGTTGCCAGCAGCTTTTCAGGACCTGCCCCAGCGACTCTGAGTCCTTTACCCAGAGGTAAGGGTCTTGGTCGTGGGGAGAAAAGAATTACTGTCCCCCTCCCTTGAGATTGGTACAGAGAACAGGAGAGCTTCACAGAGAGCAAAGGGGTAAAATTTTAAGAGCTCAATCTACTCCCCTCCTGCTTTCCTTCCTTGGGAGCCTAAAAAATCCAGGGCCTCAGGGGCTGGCTGAGTCCCCACAGCCCTTGTTGTCCTGGGGCAAGAGGGAGTCAGGGATCTGGGGAGGCTTCCAGCAATGTGAAGAGGGTGGGGCAGGGAGGGACAGGTGAAAAGGATCCTCCCTGGCACCAGGGAGGGCGGTGGGTGCTGTATGCGGAAGGAGAGGGCAGGAGGCCCTGGAGAGCAGCTCTGTGGGAATGCACCGGCGACGCGGGGCTGAGCAGGCTCGGCGTCAGCACAGACATGCACAACTTCCCGGTGCAAAGGCAGGCCAGTGGCCGGCTGCGAGGCCCCCTGTGTGTGACTCATGGTCAGGCCCTGGAAACCAGCCCCCCGAGCGGTAGGGCCTGTTGGCGACATTCTCAACACCCACACACAGGCCAGGGGACACTGCCTCTGAGAAGCCTTTCTTCCCTTGTGCTCCAGGCATTGCTATAACCAGGGCCCCCTTCTATTACTCCTTGTGACATCTCAGCTTCTCCAGTTCACTTGCCACCTTTTTCTTCTTGTCATCTTTCTTAATTTCTGGAGCAATGGAGTCGTTTGGAGGCTGCTTGGTTTCCAGGCACGTTTGCTCCAGGTTTGGGGCTTTGCTGGGCCCCCAAATGACTCGCAGAACGCTACTGTGATCCAGGACGTGGCAATAAAACTCTTGTTGGAATGGCTCAGTGCCATCTGGGCCTCTGCCTTGGACTTGAAGCCAGTGAAGCCAAACTCACAGGACTTGCCCTCTTTGCCGAACTCCGGGCTGCAGCCTGCGAGCGCGCAAGGCGGAGGACAGTGCCTGGAACACTCCTGCTTCAGCCCGCCGGGGAGGTTCTTCCTGATCAGGCACAACATGGAGCACGGTCCTCACTGCTTTGATGCCCTTCTGGCACAGCTGGGCAGCATCTTGCACCATCAACCTTCACGTTGCTGTTCTGGGTGCCGCCGTCGCTGGAGAGCTGGAACCAATTATAAACTTCTGACTGACATGAATGTCCACCTGTACATTTAGAGTCTTGAGGGACTGAGAACTTTTTTGTTGTTCAGGACTGTCCCCAAAGTTGCAAGATGTCTAGCAATCCTGTTCCGTGACCGTGAAATGGCACAAACCATCACTGCCACTAATAATAATTGCAACAACCCTAAATACATCCATAAATTGCCTAAATACTCCCAAGGGGATTATACCTCTCTGTTCAGAATTACTAGCTTATTGCTGAAGGGTTTGGTTAATGGAAAGGCCAGTATTGACTGGAAGAAATAGGGAAGCATGCTGGACACCATAGCACGAACCTGCAATCCCAGCCATGCTGGAAACTGAAGTGGGAGGGTCAGTTGCACCCGGGACTTCCAGACCAGCCTGGGCAACATAGCAAGGCTCTGTTTCTAAACAAACAGATAGATAGATAAAAAGACAGCAGCCATCAGACCCGATCGGTGAGTACAGGGGTCTACATTACACAGCCCCAAAAGGATATGTCAGTTCTTGTAGATGCATGTCTTGGTGTATAGTCACATGGGTTAGGTAACAGCAACCAGTCCCCAAGTTCCAGTGGCCTAACACAGTGACATGTTTTCCTCCCTCGCGCTCCACAGCCGGCGTGCGTTGACAGATACACTCGCTCGACTTATGACGCGACGTCTCTTGCTGACGGGGCTTTGCCTTCACATACGAGTTCCCTTGCACAGCTGTGGCAAGAAGAGGAGAACCGCTGGCTTCTAAAGCTTCCACTGAAAAGTGACAAATGTCTGTCAAAGTCATTTTGCTGTAGGTGGAGGGTGAGGAAGTGCAATCCAACATATACCCAGGAGGGGAAAGACATAGAAGTAGTTAGTGAGTGGCTCTAATGACCACTCGTATGGATTCATACTCAGCCACTCTCTAACTGCACAACATATGCGTATCACTCAGCCTTTCTGGATCTCGGTTTCATCGTCAGTAACAAAAATTACAGTAGTTGCTACTGCTTATTGATCACTTACTGTGTGCACTGAACATCTGACATTTCACTGGATTGGCAGAAAAGCTAGGAGGTAGATGCTGTCATGAGGAAAATAATATCTTCCTTATGGTCACGTTGTGAGAACCAAATGAGATAATGTACACAAACAATGGTCGGTGCTCTGATAATGTGAAAGATATGGTAGGAGGTGGAGAAGAAGCAGGGTGGGAGGCTCAAGAAAAGAAGTCAAAGACAAGACATAACCTTTGGGAAGACAAGATAAGAGTGCGGAAAACTCTAAGACACTCTCCCTGCTGGGGGAACTGAGTAGGAATAAACACAGGTTTTGAGGAAGCAGAGAAGAAAGAAGAGAGCACAGCAAGCTGCGGGAAGTATGAGCTGGGGCATAGAGACAGGTCAAGATTCTAGGATCTGGGGGCAGGGACCCCCAAGTCATGTGCTGGTGAGAGCGTGGCAGAAGTTTCTGGAATTTCTCAGTTATTCTCTGCTATCTTGGCACACAAGCTGTGAATCCTTGTCCTGATGGATCTGTGTTCGCCACTCACTTGTAATCAGCTTCAGCTGGCACCGGCCTTAGCTCTTGTCTAATCCAATCCCCTTTTTTTCAGATGAGGAATCTGAGGCCCAGAGAAGATGCAAAATTTGGCAGAAGCTGAATGAGAGTTGATCTGGGTTTCCCAATTCCCTCCATCGCCCACTCCCCCTGCCAACTACCAACATCCGGAGAGCCAGCGAAGGTCTGGCGCTGCCCGGGCTGCTGTCCCACCTGCCAGTTCTGAGAGGAGGGGCCAAGGGCTGCTCTGGCATCGCAGCAGTGGCTGGAGGGTGCACTGCGGCTGTGCCCAGAGATTCACTGATGGCGCTGGGGCAGGGAGACTCTCCCGCCTTGCTGATGTCGGTCTGGATCAAGTGACTGGCTCTGATCCACGAAACGTGAGAAGGGATGTGTCTCTTGGCAGCAGAGGCCTTACGGACTAAGACTCCTGTGTGGTTTGCCACGCTCCCTTTTCGTTCCACTGTGGTAACTAGCGATTCTTCACACAGAGCCTTCTGCATCAGCTGGGTCCTAGGTTAAGACGGCACAGAGCAGAAATGCAGGTAACTCAGATAGCGTAAGCAAGAAGTAAATCTTTGATGTCGTAACTTCTGGCACCTCAGGGCCACTTGTTATATAGCAGCATCACCAAGCCTATTCTGACGGGTACACAGGACAACACGGCTGTGGTCTCTGACTTGCTGTCTGTGGTGCTGGCAAAAATCCGTGAAGGTTCCAAGCTAAAACGTCTGTTACACCCAGCACAAAAGTAGAAGCTATGCAGCCCACCGTGCATCCGTGCAGGACTCCGGCCCTCTCGCGCTCCAGAACAGTCCGCAGGCTCTCACCTGGCTTTGCTCCAGCCATAGCCTGTGCACCGCCATTGCACGGTGCTGGGTGCCACTCCCCACCTGCGCCAGAGCCACGGCTGCCCTGCGGCCCTCAGGCCTATGCACCCCACCCAGCCCACTGCCACATCTAGTCAGTTTGCTGCAGTTGTCATGGGTCGAGTGAGACAGTTGAGAAGCCTGATGTTCGCTGAGTGACATACCTCAACAAGCCAGATACAGATGGCTGGGAATTGTGTAAAGGGGTATGTAAAGGAGTGAACACACTTATTGGCTGTGTTCTGGTTCCAGAACCCAAAATCACTGAGGCTGTCTGCACGCATGCAGAGGGTTAAATGATTTTGCTGGTGCAGTTTGAATCCTAGAGGTTGTCAAGGACAAAACAGCACCTCACAAGGAAATCTACCCCTGTGTCATCCAAGAACCTAGACCAACTTTAAGTGGGTTGGGGTCCGTGCTGCAGAGGAGCTGGGCCCTGACAAAGTGCGAACCCCGTGACAGGCTCCCAAGGACTTATTGGCGTTGCTTTTTCACTGTAAACAAGCACTTGGACTGTTCCAGAAAGTGTAGGGACCAAAAAAAAAAAAGAGAAAGAGAGAAATAAATTCAAAAAACAAACCAAAAAAATCATGTGGAAATATAAATAATAATCTATTACCTTATTTGAACAAGTTTTCCTTTATTGAGTACCAAACCATGTAATGGTAACTTGGACTTTAATAAAAGGGAAATGAGTTTGAACTGAAAAGAAAGTGGAAGATATGTTTCTACCCTCTAAACCCTCACGATGTAGGATACAGACCAAGCGCGGAAACGGCTGAATGGCCAGGCCAGTGCACAACCGAACCGGTGCATTCCTCCGGGCAGGGCACAGCCCCACGGCCGGACGCCCCTGCGACTGTTGAGAGACGATTTTATTCAGAAGGGAGTCTCTTGTGAGAAAGGTTAGAGTAGCGAAGGATGTCACATCCCATTTTCTCATTCTAAAGAGAAGGGCAGAAAGGACGAGAATGCAGGACAAGGGAAAAGCTGTTCCCTGATCACGATCATCCTTGGCAAGTTCTGTTGCCACCTACCCTGCCAACAGGCAGATAGACGCGGGCCAAAGAGATGGAGGGACAGGAGGGTGTCGAGTCATCCAGCCTCTGGCCTGGGATCGCCCACCACTTTCACAGCCCTGGCAGGCCGCCACCCAGGGTGACAGGGCCTCCTGGAGTGTCTGAGGGCTCTGCCCCACGTTGACAAGGGACACATACTGTTTGTGTGTCTTTCAAGGACAGTGTCATGTGAAGGTGGAGGAGGAAATAGAGACGCCATAAACACACTCAATCCCTTTTTATGGCGCCCATCTCCACACCTGGCAGCCAACCAACTCATCACGATTCCATGCTTCCTGGACGTGTAAAATGGGTGGAAAATGACTTGGGTCAAAGCACAGGAGCCAGGGAAGAGCCTGGAGGAGAGAGACTCAGGATGGGCATGGAGCGGTGCCCACAGCAGAGCCCACATGAGAGGAAGGCCGCCGCTGTGCAGCCCCTCAGCTCCGGGCCCCTCATGAACCTGCCAGTGTCCGCTGTGCCCGGCAGGAGCCTGGCTCCCAGTGTTCTTATGCAGACTCCAGAGCCGAAATGCCGGGAACAGGAGCTCTAAGCGCCTGGAACGACCGCCGGCACCACTGCTCCCGAGTAAGCTTTAGCGCTGCGGTGGCTCTACCGCAATGCCACGCCTGTCACTTCTGTGGAGCTCGTGATCCAGAAGCACTGATGTGCCAGGGCTGGTCCCAGCCTGAGACTTGGGAGATAGGTGGGGTTCAGGCGGCCCCGTAGGCTGCCGGGCTGTGGAAGTCCCACTTCCAGGAGCCTGGAGAGAAAAGGAAGAGACAGCGGCTGTGCGTGGAGTTAGCAGACCAAGCAAAAGGCTGGGACTTGGGATCCCAAATCCAAGTCCCAGCTGTCTGGCTTCGCCCGAGGGGTGGAGACTGAACAGCCTCACCTTGGGGCCAGTCGTGGGTCACCCTGAGCCCGGCATTTGCTTAGCCAAGAAGTTGGGGGGTGTCAAAAGACAAAATCACAACACACTTAAAGATCTTACTTGGCTTTTATGTGCAGTCAGGCAGCACCACATTCCATACAAGAGAACAAATGCTCCCGGGAGCTGAGCAGAGGAGCTTGGCTTTGTAGCCAGAAAGGGGCTGAGGAAAGCAGGACAGAGGACAAATAGCGATCGGTCGTTTCAAAGTTACTTTCCTCATAAAGGTTGAAGCAGAGGGGACTTCCTTGTCATGCCAGCTGAAACTGGAATGTTTGCGAGTTTAGCTGCTTTCTTTCTCTCTTCATTTCTTGGAAGATCAGAAAAACAGTTTAGTGCGGTGGAATGTCAGCCTGAGTGACTCCACCCTGGTCTGGTCTGCCGGGCCTCAAGCAGCAGCTCAGCCCGCGCCACAGCTCCTGCGCACTCTGCAGACCAAGAGTCAGGGTCGGGCGGGTGCAGCAGAGGGTCCCGGAACGAGGAGCAGGGCTGTAGTGCTGGACCCGCGGCATTGTATGCGACATCGCCGACACTCACAGCAGCCTGCGAAGGTGGCGGCCCTGGGGGCCCAGGATGATGGTGCGTGATGTCAGAGTGCCGTCTTGCTCCACCAGGGAGCCTGGAGATGGATCCAGCTGCCAGGGACTGTGAAAAGGACATGAGCAAAGGAGAGAAAATGTTACCCCTGATGCTTCTCGTTGCCAGCTTCCAAGCACCTCTCCCCACTCAGTAATTTACAGGACCATAAAGTGCTTTCTGGCTCTCACATAAACATGTAAGGGGCAGGTTAGGGTAGGATAGGAAACTAAATTGTGACTCAAAAGAAAGTTAGGGTGGAGATATGAAAGCTTTTCAGGCAAGGGAATAAGCTTAGAAGTAAAAAATAAAAGGTGGTGTGTGTGCTCTCTGAGGGGACTGAAAATAAAATAAAATAAAATGTCTGTAGGGAGGCTACAAATGAACAGTTTGCACAGGCGGAGGTGTGACGGCGAGAAGCAGGAAGGCAGTCTGGGTTCAAACTGCGAAGGAAACTGCAATGGACCGAACATTTGTGTCCCCAGAATTCATACGTAGAAACAGTGACCCACGTACGATGGCATTGGGAGGGGAGGCCTTCGGGGTGATTAGGTCATGAGGGTGGAGCCCTCATGAACGAGATTCGTGCCCTAATAAAAGGGACCCCACACATGTTCCCCACTCTCTTTCCAGCACGTGAAGATACAATGAGGAGTTGACAGTCTGCGACCCAGAGAGGGCCCTCGCTAGAACTTGACCATGCTGGCATTCTGATCCCCGACTTCCAGTCTCCCAAACTGTGAGAAATGGATTTCTTACTCACCAGCCACCCAATCTGTAATACTTTGTTATAGCAACTTCAACTAAGACAGGAACTGTCCTAGTTTCCCAGGGTTTACAAAGTGCCACCAGCTGGATGTGTTAAACAACAGCAATGTGCTCTCTCACATTCTGAAGATTAGAAGTCTAAAATCAAAGTGTCGGCAAGGTTGGTTCCTTCTGGAGTCTCTGGGGAAGAGTCTGGCCCGTGCCTCTCTCCTAGCTGCTGGCGCCCAGCCACAGTCCTCGGCACTCCTTGGCTTGTAGATGCATCGCCCCAATGTCCGCCTCCATCTGCCCATGGGGCTCTTCCTGTGTGTGTCTCTCTCCTCTGATAAGGACGCCAGCCATAGTGGACTGGGGTCCACCCTATTCCAGTACGACCTCACGTTAACTTAACTAACAACATCAGCAATGACCCCATTTCCAAAGAAGTCACATTCTGAGGTACCAGAGGTTAGGAGTTAGCATATCTTCTTGGAGGATACAATTCAACCCACGATAGTAACATAAGCTCCTGGGTCTTCTAGTCTGTATGCTACAGCTCCTCCTCTCAGGACCGTTTGGCTCTGTCCTTGCGGACCTTCTCCGAGAGGCCAGCACCACTCTCCTCCAGGAGATGTCCGCCCCTGCATGAAAGTGCTCCACCCGCACCTCAGAAACAGCACTGGTTTTCTTATTGGTGTTCCTCTTAGTTAGTCCATATTCTTGAACTTTAATGTCCCCTTCCTCCTTGGCTCAAGGACCTCTAATAGACAGAAAGATACAAAATAATAACAGTAATAGCCAAGATTTACCAGGCCCACAAAATCATTTAATCCTCTCAACAGGCTGGGCACAGTGGCTCACACCTGGAATCCCAGCACTTCGGGAGGCTGGTGCAGAAAGATTGCTTGAGCCCTGGAGTTTGAGACCAGCCTGGACGACATATCAAAACCCTGTTTCTACAGAAAAAAATCCTCACAGCAATGTGAGGGAGATATCATTATCATTTTAAAGATAAATAAATTGAGGCATAGAGAGCTGAAAAAACATACCCAAGTTTGGAGAGCAAGTAGCAGGAGGGGTGGGGGTTTGAACTCAGATAGGGGTGGGTCTAGGATTCATACACAGAACAACTATGCTAAACCATCTCCCCACAGCTTGGGGGCAGCTGTTTTCCCAAGAAAGCTACACCACAAAACGTTCCAGCTGAGAGGCCAACAATAGGACCTCGGAGCCGCTAGAGTGGAAGGTAACTTCTACTTTTTGTTTATATACATCTACACTCTTCAGTTTTTGTTTTAACTAACATGTATTCTTTATAACAATCTGTATCCATCAAGAGGGTAAAAAGTTTAAGAAAAAAACTATTATTTTTCTTAACTAAGAAACTTTTTCATAACTGAATTTATTAATATCAATGTTAATCATTGACATACACTTAATTATTAACTTAGCATCCAACTAATATTAAATTAAATAAATGTTAACTGGATATTGAATCAACTTTACATGGTCAGCGGTAGGTTCTTGAGCAGGAGAGCAGCCTGGGCAAAGAGGAGCTACAGCAGTTGCACGGTGAGCGTTGGGAATATTCTGGCCGGGACAAGCAGGTGAGGATGGCGGATAACCTTCCTCCAGGTCACTGTGGCCAGGTGTTGGGCTAATCTGGGAAGCCTAGAGTCTGCATTTTCAGTCTTAAAAACGGAACAAGAAAAACACCAAAACTGTAAATGTCACTGGTGAATATTTTTCTATTAAACACATCATTTGCAAGTGTTGCCTGCGAATCTTTCTTCTTTATTGACTGATGTGGTCTTTCAAGGAAGGAACATTCTTCAGCTCCATCAATAAACTGAGTCTTCATAAATGAAGAATTTTTAGATTTCATCTAATTCTGACTTTTTAATTTAAAAACATAATAAATGCTGGAATAAACATTGTATTTTCATTGCAGAAGGATGGTTTAGAGGTTCACATCGTCAATGGTTTTTCCTCTAAATCCTTGAGTATGGATTCACTCCAGAGGTTCCCTTTTAAAATTGCACCATCCTGAATTCTAGGCGCTCCGAGCTTGTACATTTGGGAGAAATCATCTTCCAATGAAGACATTCAGCTGTGGATGTGGTTCTGAGGGGGAAATGCGCCACCTAGCATTTCCTTTATGTATCTCCTGACACTATTTTTTTCCAACAAGAATACTGTTGTTCCAGATGAATTAAACCTTTCTCAATAGGCTGTTCAATTCGTTTGTCAAAAGCGGGTGTGGACATGATTGTGTGACTTGCATTAGTTATATATGGACCAAGAAGTCAAAGAAATTAAGTAACGTTTGTGTTTTTGTAAATAACCCCTTCACTTATTTGGGCACAAATTTCAAAAATGAAAAACTATTTTTAAAAGTTAAATGATTCAGTAGAAAATAGAACCACTTCTAACATGATGGATTTTTTTCCATCTATACATTTTTGTCAGATATGTTTGTTATTTTTGCTGAGACCATCTTGGCAACTCTGACTTAGGTTTTGAAGTGAACGGGTATAAACCAGGGTGAAGCCTTCAAGATCAGCAGAAAATCTCAGTGAAGGATTGATGCAAAGCTTGGAGCTTGAGAGTCTGAGTGAACATTCGTGCCTTGACAGACACAGAGAAATCAAGAGAAGGGGGTGGTTTGGCTGAGTGTCTTGGTTAATACTTGTCTTGCTGCCAAGTTATGGACATCAGCTGAAGAAAGGGTAAGCCAAAAAGGGAACACATGGGTGGCTCTGGTGCCTCTGCCAACCCCAAAGGCTGGATCACACTGGGCATAACAGGGGGTGATAAAGGGTATTCAGGTAGAGCAGGCCTCTTCCAGCTGAAGAACAGCCAAAGGGCAAAGGTTTATGTTGAGTTCTCAAACCTGAAAGGCAGGTTTAGACAGCCTTTTCCAAACAACCTGCACTTCCTGTTATCTTAGAATAATTAGTTTATTGATGCCATGTGTTTAGGAGGATTCAGATGGCTCCAAGACATGTCCCCAGCACAACTGATCTGATGGGAGTTGTTAGGAATTAGCTGGAGCCCTGGCTATGGTATCAGTGCTCGCCATAAATTAACATCATCTGAGGATCTTTAAACATATGTCCATGCCCAGTTTACCCTCGGGGACTCTGGTCTTACCTGCCAGGAAAGGGGCCCTAGCATCTTATTTTTTAAATCTTCCCCAGAAATCCGCATGCAGTCTGGGGTGAGAACTGTTGGAATGGAGAGCCCAGAGGGGGACCACAACCACCTAATACAAGGGCCAGCAAACCACGCCGTGCCGCTGGTGCCTGTTTTTATAAATAAAGTTTTATTGGAACACAGACACACTCGTGCATTTTCTTATTGTCTATAGCTGCTTCTAGTCTGTAAACTGCGGAGCTGACCTGCTTCAACAGAGACTGTACAGGCCACGTGCTTAAAATCGTCCTTTAAGAAAAAGTTTGCTAACCCCTGGCCTAATAAAACCCCCAAGATCAACATGAGCTTGTTCCTGCTCCTCTATTTCAACAGCCTTACGTTATTTGGGGCAGTCTGGTCATGCTGCGGCCAGAGCTCCCCTCAGCACCGCGCTGGCGCCCTCTTTCCGCGGTTCCGTCTCCAGGAGGTCCAGGTGTCTCTGCCGCAGCCTCCGTCACCCTGTGACTGGCAGGTACTGGGAGGTCCTGGGAGGACACAGGGACACCCCGGAAGCTGGGGCACGGTGCGTGGGGAGCCCAGGTGTCCTGAGAGAGGGGAGGGTTGGCTGGAGCCGGCCGGAAGCGGCTGCGGGGGACTCGGGCCTCCGGCTTCGCTGTGGAGTCGCCGCTGTCACATGTTGGCCCTCAGTCCCCTCTGGCCACAGGGTGGGGCCGAGCGGGCAGCTGGGACCTGCGGCGTCCTGTCCCTGCCAGTTCACTTGGCCGCAGCCCGTAGCCCTGTCTGTGCGGCTCTGAGCCCGCAGCGCTGCGTCGCCCCCAGTGTGCGCGGTGTCAGCCGGGGGGCCGTCGGGGGGTCCCCACTCACGCATGGGAGTAGCTGGGGGCGTGAGATCCCTGACTTCTCCTTTCTCCTACCAAAAATTAAACAGAGGAAGAGTGAAAACATAAAAGAGTTTATTCGAGCAAATGGCAATTTGTGAATGTAGAAGCCCCCAGCCATGCTTCGTGGTCTCGGGGCCACTGGCGGGGCTTGAAGGAAAGACATTTGTAAGGTGCACGAGGACACCAACCAAATTCAGTAACCGGGTACACTAATGTAGTCACTTTGTTTGGACTATCCGGGTGGCTATCTGCTGATATGTCACCCGAGCTTTATTGGCAGTTTGTAGTGGTTTGCCTAACTTCTGTTTTCCTCCAAGTTGTAATTTACAGAAAATGCATTTGAGCTAGAATTAGGGTTTTCTGAAGCAGGAACCCAAGGCACCGCAGCCTCCTCAGTCTATTTAATTATTTTAACCCTATTTAAGTATTTTAACACTCCCTAGAGGGGCTGGTTTTCTTTGAGTTTTCCAAATGTATGGCAAGCAGAGTCTCAAACCCCAGACACAAATCCAGTTTGCCCGGCCTAACTGTTCTAGCGTCTGTTGGAAATCCTAAATTTCCAGTTCCTTCCCCACATTTCCAAATGCCTACTACTGCCCTCCAGCTCATAACATTATCAACTATTTGTCCTTTATTTATTTTTCTAACAGACACAGTATTTTAATTGTCGGTCATTTTTTTTCACAGAGCTGTGGGTGCCTGTTTTAAAAATATTTGTTTTCTGTTTCGGAACATTTCACATGAGAGGAAAGCAGAGAGTAATCACCTGATATTTCTCTGTAAAAAATCTCTGTGCTCCTCCTTTTATTTTTCCTAGGCACACACATCTTACCGGGTCATCTTCACATTGAAGTTCCCCTTGGAAACTTTACTGGGTGATGTGTCCTCAGCCATCTCCTGTCTTTTCCTGGTCCTGGTTTCACAACTCTCTGGGGATGACCCATGATGCCCACAGCAGCCATGTCTCCTGGAGTGTCTAGTGACTTTCAGCCCTGGGTCATCTGTTAGAGGACAGCCTGGGTGTGGGGGTGGAGCCTGTCTTGGGGGTGGCTGAGAGGAGTCACCTACTCTACCCTTCATCTAAAAAGCTAACTTTCTGGGACATTAAAATTTTCTTTCCCCAACCTGAGCTTTCATCCTTGGAGACACATTGAAGCTCAACCAACAGAGATGCCGGTATTCAGACGAAAGGCACAAGTGACTCTTGCCCGTTGGATTCTTTCACACTTGTGAAGGGAGGATAAACTATCCCACAGGACAAAAAAACAACCCACACCATGAGGCGATGCAAGACCCTGCAACGCAGTCTGCACTGCAGGCACGCCGAGGCGGAGCAGCATCTCTGGGGCTGGTCACTGTGGGGAGCAGGGTGGCGCTGGGGGAAGGTCCCATGTGATAGGATGCCTGACTGGGCGCTGGAGTGTCTGTGCTGCAGCCAGCACCCCCCTCCCTGGATTTGTCACCTTCAAAAGATTTATCCATTAACTGTCAAATGTGTTTTATCAGTAGAACTTGAAAGATAATAAACTATTTCCAATGAGGCAAGAAAGGTGGCTTTCAGGAAACAAAAAATCTAGTCTTATTTTCCATTTGTTGAAAATTCTTATTTACCTTTTTCTTCTCCACAGTAAGTGTTGTAAGCTTCTGAGCTCTGTTCTGTTTTGGGGTGATTTCAAACAGAATATCAGGACTTAACTTTGGTAACACCAGCGGGGAAAAGAAATAGGGAAAATAGCTTTACCATAGGGCTGCAGAAAAATGAATGTTTCCACAAGAAAGTATGGTAGATAAATTGGTGAATTACAAATATTCACCAAAACATCAGTTCCTGTCTTATGCAGGGTGGAGGATTTTTGACAGTGGATGTCTCTGTTTTATATCCTGTTATCTGGATGAGACTGTTTAGAGCTATATTTTATGGGTAGGACTTGGCAGTTACGAAAAGTGTTCACATATGATGAATTGTTTAGTAAATGATTTGTTATAGAAATCATAATTAAGTGAAATGTTTATTGTCTGAAAGGAATAGATATTTTTCCTCTTCCTGTTGAGACATGAAATGTAAGTGCCTTATAATTTTCTTCCTTTCTAAAACATAAACACTGAGTTTGAGTGATTTTGCTGAATTCCTCAAACACCGGCTGCTTTCTTATTTAAAACTAAGTGAATAACGATAACTGAGAAGCAGAGACCTGTGCTTGGAGACTTCAAGCAAAGGTCAGTCCTGGTCCAGCAAAAGGGCATCACTGAAGACCCAGTCAGTCCTTCCTGGGACTCCCTCCAGGTGTCCCAGTCTGTCCACACCACCCACGGAAGGAGCCCTCATACCGTGAGGAGCTACCGAGGCCAAAGCTGGATGCACAGGGCTGTGGTAGGGGTGGGGTGGAAGTGGGGGTGTGATGCCCTTTCCGAGGGTGTAATTGTTACTGTCCTAGGGCTGATTCTAGACACTTTCGAATAAAATGAATTCAAATTTAGATTAAAAGTAACTTTATTGTAAAAGACTATTTCAATAGAGTAAAGTCACCAACTATAAAATCAGCAGACATCGCAGAGGTTAGGCAGACAAGGGCTTTTTTCCATAGGGAAGAACAAACAAGATTAGAAAGAATGTGGGAGGGGAGGGCAGGATGAGGGAGGCAAAATCAGATTCTAGATCAGAGAACATCTCAGCCTTAGGAGGGCCATCGAGAGGGTTGTATGTTGGCTCAGGCTGAGGGCAAGGCAAAGTTCAGGGGCCTGGGAGAAGGAGAGAAACTTAAGGAAAGTTTGGTTAACACATACTTTGTCCTGACCACTGAAGATAAAACTGTTCAACTAATTGTTTATGAGGCAGAAATGGGAATTTGTGGAGTCTGTGTCTGGTCTTGTGATAGGTGACAAAAGAGCGTCACTTAGGTCATAATGGGAAGGGTCTTTGTGTGCAGCCGGCTGCTCTTGCAGAACATAAAGGATGTGGGATCTCTCTACTCACAGCTGTTTACCAGGACGTCCTTCTCCTGCTACTTCCCCTGCCCTACACCTCTCCTCCACTTGGCCGTTCCTGAGCTGTATCCTTTATAACTGTTAATCATAAAAACAATTGTATTGGCTTAACAAATACTTATTTCTTCCTCAAAGTACATATCAAATGAGCTGTTATGGGGAGTTGAGTTGGGGGGGGTCTGTTCCACAATGTCACTGAGGGTCCCTTCTGGATAGAGACCTCTACAAAGCTGACCCTTCTGGAACAAGAGGCCTCATACCTTCCCAGGAAGGGAAAAGAGCACATGGACATCTCACATCCCTTCTGAGTCTACATGTTGCCCCCGAAGAGGCAGATGTCACTTCCCCTCTCAGTCCATTGGTCGCAATTGGTCACACTGGCCCCACTTGATTGCAGAGCGGGCTGGAAGTGAGGCTCCCAGAAGGACCCGAGAGCCGATGCCAGTGGGCGTTAGTAACGCCTACTTGGCAATAGCGTTCAGTAGGCCGGGAGCTGTACAGCGGTGGGGCAGACTGACAGACGTGAGCGGGGTGAACGACACGCCACTGCAGCACCCTGCATCATGGCGCTCTTCCTCTGAGCCCATAAGCCTGCGGTCCCCAACCCCTGGCCACGGACCGGTACCAGTCCTGGCCTGTTAGGGACCGGGCTGCAGAGCTCTGGTGGGGAGGGGTGCGGAGGAGGGGGGGAGGTGCGCAGGAGGTGGGCAGTGAGTGAGGAAGTGTATTTACAGCTGGCTGCCATGGCTCCCGTCACCGCCCGAGCTCCACCTCACTCCCACCCTCTCCCCTACTCTGATCCATGGAAAGATTGTCTTCCATGAAACCGATTCCTGGTGCCAAAAAGTTTGGGGACTGCTGCTATAAGGGACTTCACCCTCCCTCTCCCGCCACTCCCACCAGTGACCAGACACCTACTCTTAGCCAGACAGACGACGTGCTGGACATGGACAAGCAGAGGGCATCTGTTCCGGGTAACACAGTCAAAACCTCAGGACTCCTAAGGCTCTGTACACCTGATTGTTCTGCCTTGACTCTGTCACCTTGTGACCCGCATAACCACAGGAGGTTCTGGAGAGAACTGTGTGAAGCGACAGTGGCCTGGAGTAGCGAGTCCATCAGCAAACACGGCAGATACATAAGAAGTGCTCAGAAACGTGCTGATCACTCCTTGAGTCCAGCAAGGACCCCCGAAGGTGACTCCATTCCCCCAGGACAGCCATCCTCCCTGCAACCTGCCAGGACAACCCAGATCCACGCTGTCTGCGCCTCCTCCCAACTCACGGAGGCAGAAGCTCCACGCCAGCCTTCACAAACCAGGCTTCCTCTCCTCCCCGCTCCCAGTCAGAGGACTCGCTTCTGTCAGCCTGAATAACTAGCAGAGCAGGAAGCTCTCTCAAAGAAATCACGTTTGTTCAGGAGTAGACATTGCATGGGAATGCGCCTGCCATAGTAAATTGTGAATATGTCCAGGGAGGTAAAGGAAGACAAAGGTTTTTAAGGGAAAAATGAGGAGGCTTAAATAATTGTTTTGAGATAATTATCCTTGGCTACAAGGATCAACAACAAGAATGGTGCCAGTCCAAGTCTGGACAGGCAGTTGCTGGGCAGATGTCCTTGCAAGAGTATATTTTTGTGTCAGCTTGCAATAGCCTTTGTGCAAACTTGTGGTTTTTGCAGGGTCTTTTGTGACAGTTGTTATCAGGTATTCATGCATGAGAACCCTCCCTTCGTGGCCTTCTTTAGCTTTGTTTGTTAGTGTTTTTAACACAAGTGACTCCATTATGATTCTGACAACTTCCACACTCCCTAAAAGGAGCAGGGGGTCAGCATGTCTCATCCTGCCCCAGCCTCTTCTCAGCAAGGATAATAAACTCCAGGTCACTGTGGCTGCAATGTAGGGGCTCCCTTCCTCCTCACAGACCCCACTCATGGAATAGAGGCTGTACTTTGAAAAGTCTGCAAATAATGAAAATACTGGATCCCCAATCACCATTGCCCCAGCTTGTAGGCAGCAGTTCCATGCCAAGAGGCACAACCTGAGTAGCTCTGGGGCTGCTGCCCACCATTCTGTTGAGTGCTGGGCTCCTAAAGCGGAGTGTCACTCAGGAGAAGCATGCCGTTTTCTCCACCCCGGCACCAGAGCCATAGCTCAGAGATTTTGCCAGGGGGAAAAGCAGGCCATAGAACAGAAAGTTCCAAATTTCTCCCCAAAGGAACAAACTTCATTTATAACACAGTGTGGGATGTTCATGTCTAAATGTGCTCTAAAAACAGTGGTGGAAAAACAGTGGAGTTTGTGGTGAGAGGCAATTGAGAAGCGATTGGTAGACTCATTGGAGATTGCTATGGATGGAACGCTTGTGTGCCTTCAAAATTCATATGTCAAAATCCTAACCTCCAATGTGATGGTTTTAGAAGGTGGGGCCTACAGGAGGTGATTAGGTCATGAGGATGGAGCCCTCATGAATGGGATTAGTGTCCTTATAAAAGGGACCCCAGAGAACATTCACGCCCTCTTTCTACCCTGTGAAGACACAATGAAAAGTCAACAGTCTACAACTTGAAGAGGGTCCTCACCAGAACCCAACCATGCTGGCATCCTGATCTTGAACTTCCAGTCTCCAGAACTGTAAAAAGTAAATTTGTTTTTAATAAGCCCTCCAGGCTACAGTATTTTATTACAGCATCCCAAGCTAAGACAGAAATATATGCTAAACTGTAGGGCCAGCTAGTTTGCCAGAGAGAAACAAAAAAAGAGACAGCTGCAAAGAGCCCTCCTGGAGACAGAACAAATTTCAAACACCGACTTTGGGAACTATCCCTTCAAAGAAGCCTGAATTGGATGAGATATGTCCATAAGGCAATTTATGCCCAGAGCATTATTAAAAACAACTGAGTCATCAGCCTGAAATTAGGGAGCTTAATAGCTAAGTAAGGTCAGAAAAAGACAGAAAGACATACTCACCAAAACCACTATAATCCCCCCTAAAATAGGGGTGTCACCCAGGTGACTGTGGGCATACCAAAGTGTGTCCTCCAAGGAGAAGCATTAGAGGCGTCCCACTGTAGCAAGTGGGTAAGGATGGGGGTGATGGTGGCAGAATAGACTTCATGAAAATAACCCAGCCTATCACTGCACGAGTAAGCAGGCGAATAACAGCAAGCCCCTTAGGGACGTGCCCAGAGGTGCTACAGTATATTATCTGAAATGTCCGGTTTCCAACAGAAGTTCTGGGAACTGCAAAGAAACAGGAAAGTATGGCTCATAAACCAAGGAAAGTCAGGCAACAGAAACTGCCTGTGTAAATGATATATTAGTCAATATTGTCCAGGAGGGAGAGAGAGAGAGAGAGAGTTTTATTTTAAATGATTGGCTCATGCAATTGTGGAGGCTTGGCAAGTCCAAAATGTGCAGGGTAGGCTGGCGGGCTGGGAACCCAGGGAAGAGTTGCGGTCTGAGTCCAAAGGTAGTTCGCTGGCAGACTTCTCCCTTCTTCCAGAGAGGTTGGTCTTTTTCTATTAAGGTTTTCAACAAATTTGATGAGGCCCACTGACATCATGAAAGGTAATCTGTCTTATTTAGTCTGCAGAAAATATTAATCTTGTGCATATAGAAAATGTGGTATATGAGGGCTGTCTGGAAAGTATCCAGCCATTGTTAATACTATTTTTAGTCTACATGGCTGGATACTTTATGGACAGCGTACACACACACACACACACACACACACACACACACATACACACACCATGGAATATTACTTGGCCATCAAAAAGAATGAAATAATGTCTTTTGCAGCAACTTGGATGGAACTAGAGGCCGTTATTCTAAGTGAAGTAACCCAGGACAAAAAAACAAATACCATATGTTCTCACTTATAAGTGGGAGCGAAGCAAAGGGTGCACATGGTCATACAGAGTGACGTAGCGGACATTGGAGACTCAGGAGGCAGAGGGTGCAGGGGATGTGCATAAAATATTACCTACCATGTATAATGTACACTATTCAGATGACAGGTATATTAAAAGCCTAGACTTCTCCACTATGCAATTCATCCAAGTAACAACAACAATAAAAACTTGTACTCCCTAAATCTATTTAAATAAAAATAAAACAAAATAAGTATTAACTTCATCTGAAATATAATTTACGGAAATACCTAGAATAATGTTTGACCAAACATCTGGGTACCATGACCTAGGTAAGTTGACACATAAAATTAACTGTCACAAGTGACCAGATGTCAGATTTAACGAAGTCTTTCCAAATAACCTTATCAATATATAGAAGTTATAAAAAAGAACTGAATGTAAATTCTGGAGTTGGAAAGTACAATAATTGAAATGAAAAATTTGGTAGAGGAGTTCAGCAGTAGACTTGAACTTGCAGAAGAAAGAATTAACAGACGTGAAGATAGGTTGATAGAGATTTCACAATCCGAAGAACAGACAGAATGAAGGATGAAAGAAAATGAACAGAGGAACAGAGAAATGTGGGACACTGTTAAGCACCTACACACAATGTGACAAGCACATGATGGAAGTACCAGGAGAAGAGAAGAGAAGAGAGAGAAAGAAGCAGCAAAAAATATTCAAAGAAATGATTGAAAACTTCCTAAATTTATTGGAAAACATAAATCTACACACACAAGAAGTTCAACAAAGTCCCTCTTCCCTGTGTTTCCATCCTGTCAGCCTATCCTACACATTTTGGACTTTGGAAAATGATTACAAATTTAAAAATCAATAGTTTGGGGCCTCCTTGCAGAATGTTTATGCTGGGCACCCTGCAAAAGCTTGACCCTCATATTTTTGTAACCTTAATTGGCAGAAGTTGGAAAGTGTTACTTGAATACTATGAGAAGTTCTCTGCACTAGCAGACCTGAAACTTCTCAATTCTTTGTTTTGTGACAGCTACTAGAATGGTTGCTGTAGAAAAATGTGGACAGAAGCTCTTACTGAGCAGCCCCCTTCTCCTGACTGAGCTGGTGCTGTGTGAGCTGGAAAGAGGGCCCTCCTCACTCCCTTTTCCCAGAATGTCTGTGGGCTGATGACACAGTGTTTAGGCGGGAGTTTTCATTTCAAAGCAGTGGGGGTAGAAGTGAGGGACATATGACTGACTGGCTTTGGCTTTGCTTTGAGAGCAGAGTGTCCTGGGGAAGCTGGGGAAGAAAAGAGGATATGACCAGGAGTCTCCTGTGGGGGCGTGTGAGATGCTCCACATCGCACACTCCAAGAACACCCGATATACCAGATGCTGCGTGTCAGGGTCTGGAAGCTCACCGATGAGTGGGCTTTGGCTGATATGAGGATGTCATTGCTTCTAGGCCCCCTCAGATTACAGAGCAAGGAGATATAATTGTGTATATTAACACTTATATATGCATGTATCTACAAATATTTCTATATGTAACTATCCATATCTATATTTAGCTAAACATTATTCATATTGATGTCTACAATTCTAATCAATTAACATGTGGATCATTCTAGCCTCCCCCCCTTGCTTATCTGTAACCTCCCTGTCCTACAGTGAGAAAGCCGGATCCTACCATCTGCTATCCATTTACTTAATTGTTCAATTCTACTGTATATGTATAGCGGGATCGGAATTGTTACCTCCATGGGAAACAACTTTATCAACTAGAGTACAGTGCTGTGAATAGTTCCTTTTGCCTTTGGTAGCAGAGATTCTACTCATTTCCAAAGTTAGGTAGGTCATTAGCTTATTCCCTTAGACCCTTGAGTGAGGTTCCCTCATAATCCATTTAATTTGTCTCAGTCTTCATTTCTTCTTGTGCTTCTCCCCACCTCCTAAATAATTTTTTAATTTGCATATACATTAAGGTTATTCTTTGTACTATAAAATTCTGTGGGATTTGGCAAATGCTTAATGTTTTGTATTCACCATTACATATCACACTGAAGTTTTACTGGGCCCTAAAATTTCCCTGTGCCTCACCTATTCAACCTTCACTTTCTGCCCTGGAACCCACGGCAACTACTAATCTGTTTAAGGTCTTTAAAGGTTTACCTTTTCCAGAACGTCATAGGATTGAAGTAATATATTACACAGCTTTTTCTGACTAGTTTCTTTCATTAAATATACATTTAAGATTCTTACACTTATTTCCATGACTTGATATTACATTTCTTTTTATTTCTGAATAAATAGTTAATCCATTGAATGCAACTGTGGATGCAGCACAGTTTGTTTATCTATTCACCTGTCGAAGGACACCTTGCTTGCTTCCATTTTTGGTGATTATGAATAAATCCTCTACAAAAATTCACATGAAGCTTTTTGAGAGGATACAAATTTTCAAATCAGTTGAGTAAATACCTAGGAGTGTGATTGCTGGATTACATGGTAAGGTTATGTTTAGTTCACAAAAGAGTGCCAAATTGTCTTTGAAAGCAGTTGTACCGTTTTGCATTCCCACCACCAATGAATGAGTGTTCCTTTCGCTCTGCATACTTTCCAGCAGTTAGTATTATCACTTATTTCCATTTTAATAAGTATAGTATTATAGTATTCATTGTTGTTTTAATTTTCCATTCTCTAATGATATATGATATCGAGCACCTGTTCATATTCTTATTTGCCGTCTGTATATCTTTTTTGTTGAGGTGCCAGTTCATTTTTAAACTAAGTTGTTTTCTTGCTGAGTTGTAAGAGTTCTTTGTATATTTTTCATACGAGTTGTTTATCAGATATCTGTTTTTCAATTTTTTTCCCAATCTGCGTCTTGTCTTTCCATTCCCTGAACAATATCTTTAGCAGAGCAACGGTTTTTAACTTTAATAAATCCAACTTATTAATTTTTTTCTTTCATGGATATTACCTGTAAAATATTGGTATTATATTGAAAAACGCATCATCAAACCCAAAGTCATGTGGATCTTCTCCTATGTTTTCTTCTAGAAGCTTTATAGTTTTGCATTTTACACTTACGTCTGTTTTGAGTTAACGTTCATGTCAAGTGTAATGTCTTTGTCTAGGTTCATTTTTTCATATATAAATGTTCAATTTATCCAGCACCATGTGTTGAAGATTATTCTTTCTCCATTGAATCACCTTTGCTCTTTTTGCAAAGTTTCATGAATTGTTTTTTGTTTGTCAATTCTTTGAGATTTTCTACATAGAAAAAAATCTTCTGCAAATAGAGTTTTATGTTTTCTGTCTAATCTGTAACTTTTTATTTATTTTTCTTGTGTGATTGGACTACCTAGAATTTTCAGGACAGTGTTGAATAGGAGTGGTAAGAGAAGACGTCCCTGCTTTCTTCCTAGGCTCAGAGGAGCATTCAGTTTTCATCCTTCCTTGTGATGTTAGCTGGAAGTTTCCTGTAGCTATTCTTTGTCAAATTGACAAAGTTCTCTTCTATTCTTAATTTGTTGAGATTTTTTTATTGTGAATGGGTGTCAAATTTTGTCGAATTTTTTCTGCATCAATTAATGTGATCATATTGCTTTTCTTCTTTAGTCTGTTGATGTGGCAAATTATGTTGATTGATTTAGAATGTTGAATCAGCCTTGCATACCTAGAATAAGTTCCACTTGGTTGTGGTTTATAATTCTCTTTATACATTGATGGCTTTGATTTGCTAATATTTTTATTGATGATTTTTGCATCTGATTCATGAGAGATATTGGCCCATTGTTTTTCTTTCTTGTGATGTCTTTATCTGATTTTTGTATTAAGATAATGCTGGCTCATAGAATGTGTTAGGAAGTGTTCCCACTTCTTCCGATTTCTGGAAGAGAGTGTGGAGAACTGGTATCAATTCTTCCTTGAATGTTTCGTAGAATTTACCAGTGAAACCATCTGGGCCTAGTGCTTTCTATTTTGGAAGGTTAATAATTAATGATTTAATTTCTTTAGTAGATAGGACTATTCAGCTGATCCATTTCTCCTTCATGAGTTTGGGCAATTTGTATCTTTCAATGAATTGGTTGTTTCATCAAAATTATCCGATTTGTGAGCATGGAGTAGTTCGTATTATCTTGTCATTGTCATCGTAGTGTCCAAGTGATTATTAATGATATGATCAGATAAATAATCTTTCATTTATAACATTGGTAATTTGTCTCCTCTCCCTTTTTCCTTGGTTAGCCTGGTTTGTTGATTTTACTGAACTTTTCAAAGAACCAGGTTTTGGTTTTATTGATTTTTCCCTATTGTTTCCTGTTTTTAATTTCATTGATTTCTGCTCTAATTTTTATTATTCCTTTTCTTCTGCTGTTTTGTTTCATTTCCATATATATATCAAGATTTTCCAGCTTTCTGTTATTTATTTCTAGTTTAATCTCATTGTGGTTAGAAAACATAGTTTGTATGATTTCTTTTCTT
This sequence comes from Propithecus coquereli, assembly GCF_000956105.1. Taxonomy (NCBI): domain Eukaryota; kingdom Metazoa; phylum Chordata; class Mammalia; order Primates; family Indriidae; genus Propithecus; species Propithecus coquereli. The sequence goes on along the minus strand of NW_012153097.1, from coordinate 528,256 downwards.
TTAAATTTGTTAAAGTGCCTTTTTTATTGGGGTAAAAAAGTACATAAAATACATTTACCATCTTAACCATTTTTAAGCATACAATTCAGGTTTGTTAATAGTATTTACATTGTTGTGCAACCAATCTCCAAAACTTTTTTGTCCTGCAAAACTGGAAATTTATACTTATGAAACAACAACTCCCCATTTTTCTCTCCCCCATTCCCTGGCCACCGCCACTCTACTTTCCATTTTCATAAACTTGACTACTCTAGATACCTCATATGGGTGTAATCATACAGTATTTATCGTTTCGTGACCGGCTTATTTCACTTATCATAATGTCCTCAAGGTTAGTTCATATTGTAGCATATGTCAAGATTTCCTTCCTTTTTAAAGGCTAAATAATATTCCATTGCATGTATATACCATATTTTGTTTATCTATTCATCTGTCCATTGACACTTGGGTTGCTTCCACCTCTTGGCTATTATGAATAGCACCGTTTGAACACAGGTGTACAAATATCTCAAGATCCTACTTTCAATTTTTTTGGATATATATCCAGTAGTAGAATTGCTGGCAGGGTATTCTTTATGACCCAGAATAAGCTCTCTTTTTGTAAATATTACATGAAAGTTTGAGATGTTGTATGGCTTATCCTATAAATGTCAATTAGATCCAGTTGATTGACAGTGCTATTTAGGACAACTATATCCTTGTTGATTTTCTGCCTCCTGATTTATCAGTTACTGACAGAAAGTATTGGAGTCTCCAGCTATACTGGTGGATTTGTCTATTTCTTCTTTTAGTTCTATCAGTTTTTGTTTCACATATTTTGACACTATATTATTAGATGCATGCATGTTTGAGACTGTTATGACTTCTTTGAGAACTAATCCCATTTTCATTATGCAGTACCTTTCTTTATCCTTGACAATTTTTATTTTTTGAATTCTCCTTTGTGTGAAATTAATGTAATACCCCAAATTTTCTTTGATTAACATTAACATACTATATCTTTCTCCATCCCTTAACTTTTAACCTATTATAATCTTTATATTTAAAATAGGCTTCTTACTCCTGTGTCATGTAAAACAAATAAATGTATATGCTTTTCACTTGTTAAAAACAAAAGGAGGCTTCTTGTAGACAACACATACTTGAGTCTTGTTTCTTTTTATCTTAAAGATAATTTCTGTCTTTTAATTGGTATATTGAGATTATTTACATTTAAAGTGATTATTGATATAGTTAGATTAATATCAACCTTGTTTGTAAATTTTTTCTACTCATTGCCAAAAGCTTCTTTTTATGCCCTCTCTGGCTTTGAGCATTTGAAATGATTTCATTTTGTCTCTTCTTTTAGCATAACAATTATACTTTCTTTAAAAAATTTAGTTGATGCCATAGAATATATAATATACATTTTAATCTAATCCAAGTCCACCTTCAAATAACACTATCCCTCTTCCTGTGTAGTGCAGGTATTTTATAACACAGTTATTCATATGCTCAATTATCTAATACATTGTTACTCTTGTTGCTTTAAACAAATGATTATCTTTAAGATCAACTATGAAATAAAATATTCTTTTAATTTCACTTATTGCTCCTACAGTGTTCTTTCTTTATGTAGATCTGGGTTTCCCTATCCTTCATTATCCTGTATCATTTTCCTTCTCAATTCTTGTAGGGAAGATCTGCTGGTGATGAATCCTCTGTTTTTGTCTGAGAAAGTCTTCATTTTTGAAAAATAATTTTGTTAACATAGAATTCTAGGAGATTTTTCTTTCAAAGCTTTAAATATTTTGCTCCACTTTCTTTATTTGAGTGATTTCTGATGAGCTCTCTCCTACAGTGCTTATACCCTTGTTCCTCTATAGGCAAGGAAGGGTTTGGTTTTCTTTTGTTTCTGTCTCTGTTTAAGATTTTATTTTCTGTGCTTTTCTGCAATTTGAATATGTTGCCAAAAATAGTGTATTTTGGGTATTTATTCTGCTTTATGTTCTCCAAGGTTCTCAGATTCATGATGTGGCATCTGTTGTTAATTTTGGAAAGCTCTAGGCTGTTATTACTTCAAATATTTCCTTGGCTTCTTTCTTCTTTTTCTGGTATTCCAGTTATGCATATGTTACACCTTTTGATATTGTCCCACAGTTCTTGGGTGCTCTGCGTGTTTTTTCAATTTTCTTTTTTTTTTTCAATTTGGAAAATTCCTATTGACCCATCTTCAAGACCACATTTCCTTAGCTATGTCAAGACTACTGATGAGCCATTTTTCATTCCTTACAAAGCTTTTGATTTCTACAGCGTGTCCCAAAAGTCTCCATACAAAGGAAAAAATTGTAGAATTTTGTAATGAATATTTTCTAAATAAAGGTACATTTAGCTACAATTGTTCATTTTCCCTATGTATGGTGACTTTTGGGACACCCTGTAGTATTTCCTTTTTATTCTTACTTAGAGTTTCCCTCTTTCTGCTTGTGTTACTCCTCCGTTCTTCAATGCTGTCTCCGTTTTGCATTAGAGCCCTTAACGTATTAAGTATAGTTATTTAAAATTCTCTGATGATTCCAACATAGGAGTCTGGTTCAGGTGCTAATTTTGTCTCTGTAGACTATGTTTTTCTTGCCTTTAGGCATGACTTATAATATTTTGAAGAAAGCTGAAAATATTTTATTCAGTAATAGGAACTGAGATAAACAGGCTTTTAGTGTGAGGATTTGTTTTAATCCGCCTAATATTTGGGCTTTGTTTAATGCCTTCTGCATTTAAAGATAGTAGAGGCTTCCAAAATCCTGCTGGTTTCCTTGGTTTTATGTCCTCTATCGACTTTGGTCTTCCCTAGTCAGACTCCTTTTCGAGTCTGTGTGCTGAGTCTTGTTCAACTGTAATCTACTATTACTACACTGGGGCCCTGGCGGTGTGGCGCTGAGGTGCGAGGAGGAGGAACGTTCTATAATCTTCCAATTCAATTTCAGTCCTTCGATGGGTCTGTGACCTTCACAAATACTTCTTTTATGCTTCAGCCCTCAACTCCTTAGGTGAGACAGGAAGGCAAGAGGGCCCTGGAGTGGGAGAAACGTTCCTCACTTTGATGTGATGAGCTCTGGTAGCGTCTTCTTTCTGGAGAGGAGGCTAGTGTGGAACATGTTCTGTGCATGTTTTACAGTGATTACTCTGCCCCTCCTGCTGCCAGAGCCATAAGGGAAACTTTCTTAGATCTTCACCATAAGAACCTGGTAGGATTCCTGGAAATGGAACCCACAGATGTGGGAGCCCTAACACCACAGCCCAGGAGTTTCTCCCTCCAGTCCACAGTGGCCCACACTTAGCCATCAGCAATTTATCAAGATTACCATTTAAGTATCCTACCAGTTCATGGCTCCTCTGCCTTCTAGGTTGGCAGATCTCGGATATGCCTTCTAGATTTGCCTGTCTCACTAGATTTGGGAGTAGCAGTTTGATCTAAAACTCTGATGGGTCTAAGAAAAGTTATTGATTTCCAGTTTGTCCAGCTTTTTTTGCTATAAGGACAGAAGTGACAACTTCCAAGCTCTTTACATGTCAGAGTTGGAATCAGAAGTCTCCTGGGATTGGGATCTTATAACAGCATATTTCTATAGGTTTGTAGGATTTTTGTTTATTTATTTAATGAAGCAATATGGTTCCAAGAATTTCATTAATATATCCATTTATTTTGCAAAATTTTAGGCTTCTTCTAAATAAGAATATAATCTTTGGAGGAACAAACCTAAGATTAATTTATTCCCCAGGTCTGGCTCTTTTTAATAATACGCACCAGGCAGTGTAGTACACAGGTAGGTGGGAGCTCCTTGCAAACAGGGATTTTGTTGTGTACACTGTAATGGAACTCTGGAGAGGGCTTAAGGCCTCACTGCTCCAAGTGTGGTCCAACAACCAGAGGCGCAGGCACGGAGGGGCTCAGGCCCCACCCCAGCCTTGCTCAATCAGAAACTACATGTCAATCATGTCCCGGTGTGATTCATGAAAATGGCAGCCTCAACGGCACAGACTGAAGCCACCCAACTCCTTGTGCAATGTATAGGGCTTCTTTGGGGCCCAAAGACTACCCACTGTAATGGTCCATGTATGAGGCGACTGGGGAAATGGTAATTGGGCCTGATACACGATCCCAAGAAATTACTGTTAATTTCATCTGGTGCGATAACAGCACTGCACTTATATTCAAAAGCCCTATTTCTTAGACACACATTCTAGAAACAAAAAGGGCAACCTCTAGCTTGTGTCTCCTCTTTTGGGAATGCTCATGGCCATAGTGTTTTCCCATCTATGGTCAAAAATATCCCAGACTCCTTCTTCCAGGACACGTGGTAGAGGTGCACTTTGAACCACCCCTTTGAAGTTAGGCCAGGTGACTGCTTTGGCCAGTGAAAGGTTGATGAGGTGACACGTTTTAGAAGGGAAGCGTGCTGTCTGCACATCCCTTCCACCCGCCTGGAGGATGCACTCCTCAGACTCCGGCATGCGGCAGAGTCCCCAGCGTCTGTCGGACAGATGCTAGGGCCCACTCCTAGAATTTCTAATTTGGTGTGTCTGGGGAGAAGTGACGGGGGGGGGCTGAAAATTTGCATTTCTAACAAGTTCCAGGTGATGTTTATGTTGTTGCTCTAAAGAATGCATTTTAGGAATGTTCAAGAAGGGTCCTCTCTGGGCTGGAGTCTCTGAATGACGCCTCCCTACTGAACCACGTTAGTTAAATATAATGCTACAGTGGGACTTTCGCTGTGGGATTTTGATGTCCGTCGTCGAAAGAGCATATTCCACATAGAAGAATACATCTCTCACAACCCACAAATCCTCAAGAAAACAGTTTTGATTACAGAGTGGCTTGTTTAGGTGACGGGGCTCTGGGCACACAAATCCCCATGGGATTAACGGCGAGGAGTTGCTGGGAGGCCACAGGCATGCCCAAGGCAGCGCGCCCTGGGTCCTCTCCCACCGGCTATGTAGGGTAGCTGTTTCCAAGGAGAAGTTCAAGGGTCTCCTAGGAAGGCAATGCCTTTCCCCTGTGCCTTCCACAGTCTCTGCCTGTGTCTTGAGTTCACTCACAGGATCTTGCTTCCTATTACTGGATATCACCGTTTGGAGCCAACAGAGGGTAGGGCATGTCCGAAACAAGATTGGCGTTTTCCCTGTTAGAGCCATAAACCTCTGGCCGGCAGATGGCTGAAGAATCCAGGCAGCACCAGGAACAGCCCCACACCTAAGAACCTTGAGACAGATCAAGGTAGGGGAGAGCTGTGACTCCAGCTTGGGCTCAGTTAGATCCAGGTGCTTCTGAGCACCACTGGTGCTACCAGCTCAGTCCCTTGGAGATAGGTCCCTCTTCTCGTCTCTCGGGTCCCTTCACGTCCCTTTTCCTCTCTGCTGCTCTGCTTTCACCACTTCATCACTTTCTCCCTCTTTTTTTAGGGACAGGGTCTCGCTCTGTCACCCAGGCTGGAATGCACTGGCCTGATCATAGCTCACAGCAGCCTCAAACTCCTGGGCTCAAGTGATCCTCCTATCTCAGCCTTCGGAGAAGCTGGGACTACAGGCACGTGCCACCACACCAGCTAATTTTTTTTTTAACATTTTGCAGAGATGGGATCTCACTACATTGCTGAGACTGGTCTCAGACTCCTGGCCTCGAGCATACTCCAGCCTCGGCCTCCCAAAGTGCTTGGATTACGGGCGTGAGACACTGAGCCCAGGATCTGATTCTTTTGGTTTCTCTAGCTGCTGGCGTTTTCTCTCACCCCTCCATTTATGCTTCCAAATCAATTTGCCTGTCTTTGATTCTGCCTTTTTCCTCTGTCACATTCTCTCTGAATGTGTCTTTAAAATATATATTTGAAAAAGAAAACAATTCAGAAAAAAATAAAAAGCATATCCAAGGTGGCAAATGAACTAAATATGTGGTTGCATTTTTTTTACCTTGAGTTTGTTTTTGTTGGTGCAATGAAAACAGCTCCCTTCCTTCTAAGAGACCACCCTAAGGCTAGGCACCCACGGTCCCTACTACTAAATGCAACTATTTGAGGGAGAGGGAGGAGTTTGTTCTCAGAGGCTTCTGAAATCCTGTCAAGTGAAAGAGGGGATCAGGTAAAAGGGGCAAAGGTCAGCTGAAGAAAGGTCAGATGTGAGAACAGGAACTGTCATACACTCCCGGGTGCAAGGGCAGGTAGGCTCCTGGTCACTCTCTCCAAAGTAAGTGGGAGGCTGAAACCACACAGCAACACTGAGGTTAGAAGGAGGGGAGGTGACGTTGGCCATGACCTCTTCTTCTCCCCTAAACAGCAGGAGCCCTGGGAACTCACACAGCTCCATGAGCCTCCCCTGGCCCCCGCTGCTTCCCCAGCCCCCAGCCCTGTAAGAATCCCCTCTTACCTCCAGAGAAGGGTAGCTCTGACACAGCTGAGATTCCCTTGTGTTGGGTGTGGAGAGAACCCTGCCTTCTGTGTGTCATCACAGAAATCATAATGAGAGCGGGTAAAGGACAGGTGGCCTAGAAGCATGTGAGATGAGGCAGCAGCTGAGGAAGAAGGCGTTTGCCTTCTCTTCTAAACTCCATGGCCCTGTTCCTCCACTTTACCCTAGAACTAGAATGTTCCTCTTTTCTAAATGGGAAGAAACTCATTTTGACACACCCCCTTCCTCCCAGGTGTTTGACTAAATCAACTAGTTTATCCGCACTGTGTGCTGAAAGTCGCCTGCCTGTTCTGGGAAAGGAGAAGCTGCCGCCCCCAGACTCTGAGTTCATCGACCACAGCGGGCGGTCATCAGCTCACACCCAAAGCAGAAACATCCAGCCGCCCTCCACTGCTTCTGGGCGAGACCCTAACTAACCCTGAACTCACTGGAATTCTCACGCTCCAACTCCTAATCCTCTCTACAGACGCAGGCACCATTTCACGTCATCCACCAAGACTCCTTACACGGCCCAACCTCCACTGCCAGCTGTATAATTTTAGGGCTTTAGATAACCTGAGAGGTTATCTACCGAGTCCAGCTGCCCCTCCTGCAGATTGGAACACTGAGGCCCGGAGGAGCTGAGTGACTTGTCCATGTGCATACAGCCCCTCTTGGCAGGGGCAGGCCAAGGACAAGCCTCTGGACAGTGTAGTCAGTGCTTTCAACAGCTGAGCTCTCAAATCAACCCATGTTTACTGAGTTTCTAAAAGGAGGGTGACCGTATGTCCTAGATCATCTGATGCAGTCCTAGGTTACACCTGCCCTCTTTCACACTTCACTGTACTGATTTGGGCCATGCACGGTCCCTGTACGCATCTACTGTACTGTTATGTATTGGGTGAGATGGAGTTGGGATGACACCTAGCCCTTCTTCCGGGGCGTAGGACCAACAGGAGACACATGTCTATGACATTGTGTCAGTTCTTCAGTAAACCAAAAAGAGCCATAGGGAACTTCGGGATGATGGGATTAACTCAGACTGGGATAGAGAGCTGGAGAACCAGAAAGACCTTTGGCCAAAGGTCCATACGAGCCAGGCGTGGTGGCGCATGTCTGTAGTCTCAGCTACTCGGGAGGCTGAGGCAGGAGGATGGCTTGAGCCCAGGAGTTTGAGGTTGCTGTGAGCTAGGCTGACACCACGGCACTGTAGCCCGGGTGACAGAGCAAGACTCTGTCTCAAAAAGAAAAAGAAAAGAAAAAAACAAGTCCCTGTGAGCTGGGCCTCAAACTGAGAAAGGAACAAACCTGTGCAGGGGAAGCACAAACAGAAGTCAGTGGGCGGATGTTTGGTGCAAAGTGCCACATCCCAGGCCCTGAGAACACCAGGACGAGTGAGCTGAGGCCCTAGCTGAAAAAGCTGAGGACAGAGTTCAGAAGAAAGGTGGGATGACTAGGAGCCAGGGGTCCCCAGGACAGGAGAGAAGGAGTTCCCGCCACCACCTCTGCAGTCTGAGACAGAGGCAGTCTCCTGCTGGACACGCCTGCTCTCTTTCCTAACCTCCCAGATCTCTCCTTGACTGCAGCCCTCTTTAGTCACCTATTTTTCACTGTTACCTGTGCACACTGCATTCCTTACCTGGAAGACCCAGCGATGGCATTTCAGTGAGTGATGTTCCTAACAAGCCCTACCAGTGTTTTATAAGCTGAAAGATCCTGGTGAATATTTCTTAATAATCTAAGAAAATTTACTGGCCGTTTCACCAGCCAAAAGTTTCATTCTCCGACCAGTGAAATGGTCCACTGGTTCCCCGTCCCGGGCCATGGGTAGTGTGGTCGGCCTGAGGCTCAGGAACGGTGGGCAGGAGCGGGTGGGGGATGCAGGAGGCTGTAGCGAGGGAGAGGAAAGACCACTAGGGAGGCAAAGGAGGTGAGCTCTGGCAAATGGCGGCGTGCACCCACAGGTAGGGGACATCTGATCTCAAAGGACGAGCTGCATCGCAGACTTGGGCCAGCTTTCGCACATGGTGGGGCGATTCTGAGGAGGCAAGAGGCCCGTGAGAGGACAGACGGAGCTCGATTCTGGGGTACACACTCCCCCACCCCTCCACGAGCAGTTTCTCAGGCTCCACCACAAAGTGGATGAGGAAGGCCTCGAGCGCACACACAGTGCTTGGGGACGCAGCAGACACTCCGCCTGCCTTCGGGTGGCTGCTGCCCCCTGCTGATAGAGCTAGACCTTGACAGCTCGACCTCGCCCTCTGTGGCCCGGGCTGAGTAACGGCGTCTACAGAAAGCAGGTTGATTCCACAGCTCATAAACATATATGCTTACAACGAGTCAATTAAAAATTCAAAAACTGAAAATTCTTAAAAGGCCGGTTGAAGTTGTTAGGCTTCTCAAAATCACATCCAGACGAGGAGGGAAACACAACCTTTTTATAGAGTCTCCTTGTGCAGCACAAGATGCGGTGAGGCCTCCTTAGGTTAAGCAAGCCAAAGTGGCAGAGAAGTACCAACAAGAATCACCATGACTACGAGCCACTGACACACACCACGCCATGCACGTCCACACTGTCCTGTTTTATAGGTGATAAAAATGAAGGGCAGAGAAATGCAAGAACTCCCCTAGAGGCATGGAGATGTAATCCTGGGACTGTGTTTTGCCAGATCCTGACCTAATGGCTGTACCGATAAAGTCACCTGGTGTAGGCTGGGGTTGGGGAAAGAGGTGAGAAGCAGAAGCACCTTCGCTGGGCATCTGCCAGGTGCAGCCGTCTGGGAGACTGAGGCCCCAGCCCCTCACTTGGGGAGTGTGAACTCAACCAGCCAGTGTGACATGTGACATGTCATGGTGCGGGGCTGGGGGCAACGTCCCACATCCCCCACACCTTGACCATCTCTTGCTCATCTTAAACAAACAAATCCCTTGAGACCCTCTTTGCGGGGAAAAGGAGCTGAGAAGTGATGTTTCTCTTCCTAGCAAAACTTCCCAGGTGACTACATCCACTTCCTCATCTGTTCCTGTGAGCGCCTCCGCTCCAGGGCGCAAGAGCCTGGACTCCAGACTCCGAGTGGGAGCATAAGAACACCCTGCCGCGTGGCCTCGCACCACCCCCTGAGCACAGAGCAGAGCGAGGGGAGCCCGGCTTGCTCCCTCTGGCCCTCCCCCTTCCTCCCCTGACCGCCCCATTTAAAGGGCCCCCACCTTGCCCTGCTTTTCTCTCCCCCAACTCCTGCTCACCTTCACCCACTACCTTCTGTGGGGAGCTGGGGCAGGCCCAGTTTCTCACCTGTGGAAGTGCTGCCTCCCCCATAAGGCTGTGAGCATTCAGTGGGTGTGTGCCCTGGTGCGTGAGGTCACAGGGCGAGTACAAGCCAGAGTTGCCAGGCTGCCGGGGAGCCCACATTTGCTGTGGCTTCTGCTTTCTTCCACTTGAAGGAAGCACCACTAGCTCTAACCCTCCCGGTCTGCCTCCGACCCTGCCTTGCCCAGTGGGTGGCTGCACGAGGAGCTGTGTGCACAGCCCAGCCTTGCTCTCCTAGGGCTTCTCCGTCCCAGGAGCCTTCCAGGTCCCGCCTGCCATGGCCGGGGAGGGAAGTGCAGCGCCTCAGTATCATCTCGGAAAGCCCACTTACGATTACTACAATATTACCGTCATTATAATGCTAAATACTGGAAATGTGCTAACTAAGGAGATTTTGGGTGCTCTTACCACAAAAAAGGGGGGAGGTAACCATGCAAAAAGATGGCTATGCCAATGTCTTCGCTATAGTAACGATTTCATTGTCTATCAAAACATCATTTTGTACACCTTAAATATATACAATTTTTAAAAATGTTCTTAAAGCCCGCTTGCCCAAAAACATGAGCCATACATTCTCACAGCAGCTTTTCTGGTAATAAAGGAAATAGTTTGCCATCCATCTGCCAGGTCAGGGGAGGCAGTCTCAGAAACCTGGACAGAGGCTGTCAAAGGCACACAGTTGAGTGCTCAGGACATAGTGGCTTGTAATGGCCTCTCTGGTGTCCAAGGCTGTCAAGGTCACTGCTCTGCTGTGTCCCTCCAATCCTTGGCCTTTACCCTGCCCCTTCTTGGCCTCCAGAGGTTTTGGTTCTCCTCCCTGGCAGCGTCTTCTCCTTCCCTTGGCTGACTGCTCAACCCTGCTCTAAATGCTGGCATGCCCCAAGTGCAGCTCAAGCCAAACAAAGCCTTTTGCTCTCACCTCTGAGGCTCCTGAAGTTCACATCCCTCCCCCATCTCCCACCTGTGGGTCCAAATGTACTCAAACCCCTTCCAGCACCCAACCGGTCAAGCCCTGACTTGGCAGTTGTCTTTCATCCACATTTTAATTTCTGATACACAACAGGTAACTCATGTCCTAAACACTACAGGGCACAAAAATCATTGTCTGTCTGAAATTTAAGTGGACACCCTGTATGTTTACTTGATAAATCCAGCATCCCTTCTTTTGTCCCTCCCCTTCCTTCAAGCTCACATCCAGACACATCAAGATCCTTACCCCTCTGGCACGCTCACCTGGCTCCAACAGCACCTACTCCACCCTGCAGACCCTCTGTGCCAAGCCCGCTCTAGCACCCATCATCTACATACCACGGCCACATGAGGCCCAGACTCCTCCCCAGCTTGTCACATCTGCCCTGTGCATGAGCACCGGCCACGTGGCCTTGCAACACTCCAAGAGCACGTAGCCTGGCTTGCTCCATCTGGCCCTCCCCTCACCATCCCATTTAAAGACCCCCACCTTGCCCTGCTCTTCCCTCTCCCACCCCTGCCTCATCCTCACACCTTTCTCTCCTATCCTCCAACAGGGACAGAGAATGTTGCTGTTACATAAACTACTTTATTTAAATAAAACCAGGGCAGACCCTTTCCCCCACACACACTAGCACATGCGCACGCACACCCATGTCCTCCTTCCCTCCCTTTCTGATCTCCACCCACGGCCACCTCAAACCCCAAGGTTCTCATTGTGACCATCCTCCCTCCACTTGTGGACACCTGTGCAGAGCGCAGAGGTTCACTCCTCTAGTAGTTGCTGGCAGTGGGACACAGGCCTAGCTAGGCAAGAGCTCTCTGCTTTCCAGGGCTGGGACAAGAGGAAGAACCAACTTTTCCAAGGCACCCAAATCTGGTGTGGCTTCCCTACACACAGCTTGGGGGCACTGCTAGGCAGCTGGAGCAACTCCCTGTAGAGGGCAGGACCCCTCACCCCAGACCAACCACTCCCTGCACCAAAGGAGGTGAGAGGCTTGGCAACCAAGCTTTAGCACTCCCAAGGTATCCTGGAGTAGGCATTGTTTGGTTTGGAGAAGAGCAAGGGAGAGCAATAGAGCACCAAATTCCCCAATCCCACCCTACAGGAGGGCGCTAAGATGCGGCTTAGCATCCTCTACCCAGAAAAAGTAAATGTAACTCAGTAGCAAGAGTGTAAGGGGGTGGGAACGACAGGGGCCTAAGCCTTCAGGACCTCATCACACCTTCACCCTCAACACGGACCCAGTTAGGGACCCACTAGCACCTAGGCAACGTTAAGGACTCAGCCCCGCTGGGGAAACGCCATGCCCACAGGAGCCAGTCTGGAGGTGGTGATATTCCCTATGTTGACAATGGGTGGGGTTTCTCTCCGTAACACCGACATCCTGCAAGTTCTGCTTTGGGACACACACAGCAGAGTGGCTCAGGTCGTGAAGGGGAGTGCTGCAGGGAAGGGCAGTATCTCCCAGAGGCACAGAGCACATCCTACAGGTCACACACTGGCAAGCTGGAACAGGGCAGAGGTGCAGGGCCGCCAGAGGGCTCAGCAGCATCCCTAGGGCGCCCTCCAGAGCTGCCTTGGGAAGGTGGGTGGGGCTGGGGGCCAGCAGGAGGGGCGCCTGTCCCTCCACTCAGGCTAGGCTCTCAGGCCCGGCGCTCATTTTCTCTCATGAGCTTCTCTGTGCCTTCTAGACGAGCTTCCCCAAGGGGAAAAGCCAAACAGATGGACGGGGAGGGTCAGATAGAAAGGACAGCAAAGGGTCCACACTCTACAGACTGGGAGGGGCCTGCAGGGTGCGGGAGATGAGAGCGCCAGAGAACAAGCCTTCTGAATAGGGAAGGCGAAGAGAGAGCTGCCTTGTGAGGGGGGAGAGGCGAGAGGCGAGAGGGGAGGCGGTGAGAAAGCCAGGGCAGACACAGGACGCGGACACAGCTAACCTCTCCCAGGGAAGCACTGGAGAAGGGGACCTCAGGGAAGACAGGACCCCAGAGAAGAGGGGGTGAGAAGCCTGTGGGGCCCTGATCAGCCCGTGGGGAAGAGTCAAGCCAGTAGCTGTGGCCACTGGGCTACAGGCTGATGCTGCGCTGGTGGCGACCCCCACGGACCCCGCCATCACTGCCCCGGCGTCCCCCACTCCGAGGTCCCAGCTCTTGGCCGTCCAGACTGGTGTGGTCCGAGAGGCCCCGTAAGTGCTCCACCGAGTCACACTTCTGCAGGTCAGAGGCCACAGTGCGCAGGCTCAGCAGGCTCAGAGTGTCCGTGTCGGGGGCGAGGCCAGGCCCCAGGCTGCTGCCCTCTTCCAGCCCCCCGCCCTCGGCCCCTTCAATCCCGCTGTCCCCATCCTCTGTGTCCTCCGGTCCCGCTTCAGCCCCCACGGGGGAGGAACGCCGCGGGCCTGGGGGGTGGGGAGGCAGGCCCCGGCGCCGCGCATGGATCTGCTCGCTGATCTGCTCCAGGTTACGCAGGGCGACTGAGTAGCGGGTCTTGGCCTGGGCTACTTGCTGCTCCAATTCCGTCACCTTGGCCTTGTGCTCCTGCAGGGGACAAGACAGAGCAAGGTGATCCACGGCGTGTCCCGCCTTATGCGGCACTCCGCATTGAGGTACAGAGCCTCGCCTCCCAGAACCCCTGGCTGGCTGCGCTCAGCACCCACCGCAGACCTGCAACTCCTGCCAGCCCCACTGCTCCTCTGGCTGTCCGTCCCAGCAATCCTGCCTGGCTCTTGACTTGAGTTCCACCTTCCAGGGCCTTCCTCCCAGGACTTCATCTCCACTAGCTCCTCCTCCTCCTCTCCCCATTGTTCCTTCTCACCATCTGGCTGGCTCTTCTCCCCATCCCTGGTTTCCTCTATTCTCACTTTTTCTCTTGTTTACCGCCCTTCTTCAACTATGTTCTCTGCCAGTACCAGCCCCCAGCCCTGCCTCCCACTCCTGCAGGGCCACACATCCCACCACTGGCTGGCCCGGCGGAGGCCTTGCCCTGCCCACCCCACCAGGACGGCCCAGACAGGCAGACAACATCCCTTACCTGCCCTCGCTTGCCATGCCTGCCCCTTCTACAGCCCCACCTGCCCGTTCTTCTTCCCTCTCTCCCACTCAGCTACCTCCAAGATCTGGCTGAACTGGGCCTTGAGCTCGAAGTACGGGCGGCTCTTGCCAATGGCCCGCCGGAGGGTCTTCTGCAGGGATTGGACCCGAGCTTCAGCCTGTTGGCACAGCCGTGTCACCCGCTGATGTTCCCGCTCTCCTCGAAGCCGCTCTTCCTCTGCCTCGTTCACCTGGCCAAGGGGGGCACACATCACCGAGGTAGGCCCCACAGTGCAGTCCCTGGCATTTGCCCCAGGCTGCCAATCTGAGAGCTGCCCTGGGAGAACCTGAACAGAAGCATCCTCTGCAAGCCTCCCCACCATGTGCAGAGCCCAAGACACTCAGGAACAGTGGGTCGGTGAGCCTCAAGAGAGTTTCTTCCCCTCTCTTTTGGACCTGCTGCCTGACCTCTTGGCCTTTGAGGACCATGTCTGAAGCATGTGCCTCTGCAGCCACCTCTTCCCCATGCTCTTGCCTATTGTCGCCTGTGCCACCTGCCACTGAACTTTGCTGCTGCCAGGAAAGGGGCGCTGGAACCCTCTCAACCACTTATGAGCATCACAGGAATGTCTGTCTGTGAGCACAACACATCTGCAGCAGCCATTGTCCTGGGGAGCCCTCAGTGCCAGCAGCTGGGGGCCAGGGACAGGAGGAGCCCATGTGGGGAGCCATCGCTGTGCGCTGGGTTCTCTGGGTTTCCAGCCCTCACGTGTGCACAGTCCAGGCCAAGGCTTCCGCCCCAGGGTGCTGCACGGCCGGCCTGCGCGTCCTGGTAGACGAGGTGTCTGGAGGCCTCACCTGCTCCGCTAAGGGGTGGCTCTGGACTGTGCACCGCCCCCTAACACTGCTCTACACAGTTCCCACACCCCCTCTTCCAGTGCTCCGCGCTCTTGTTTGCATGAGCTCCAGAGTAGAAGTAGAGAGCCTGTTCTGTGCGAGGGCACACAAAGAATCACAAGACACGACCTCCCCCCACCAGGAGCTGACACTTGCCCTGTTCAAGCTGAAAGTGGCAGACTGAGCCATTGCCAGAGATCCTCCCGCTGCCCAGCTCCTTTCAGGAGCTTGGAATGATACATAAATTATACTTCGAACATCCAGTACACTGGCAGAGCTCAAAAGCAGGAAAGGGAAAACATTCTGAAAACAGAAGTGAGGAGTCACACAACTAAACATAACAAATGTGAATGCTGAATCCCAGCGCATCCTCCAGGGATGAACTGTTTGGGCTGGTCTCACACCTGGACGTAAAGGTTTGAGAAAAGCCCAGGATGACATTCTAAGTCAGAGGGAAATGGAATGTGGGAAGCACTGGCGGCCACGTCAGGCAGAAAGCTAGGAATAGCTTTGGCCTGAAACAGAACCAGAGCTGGGGAAGGCTGGAGTGGAGGAGAAGGAGGAGTAAAAAGGTGAGGCAATGAAGAGACAGTAAAAGCACAAGAACCAGCAAAGGGAAGCTGCCAGCACCACCCAGCTCACCTTGCAGGTGGCGTGATTGAGCATCTCCTGCCACGTGGGGTCCAGTCGGTTCTTGTCAGCCATGACACCCTGCTCGGCCACAAACACCATCTCCCGTGCAGCATTGTGCATGCTCACAGCCCGCTCGTACCGCAGCGCTGCCTTCTGTGTCTCCTGCTGAGCCTGGGGGGAGAGGGCCGTCAGCATGGGAGCCCCGAGGGGCCTCCAGCTGCCCGTGGAGACGGGCGTGAGGACAAGCGGAAAAAGGCAACATCAGCTCCATTTCCCAAACTGTGCTAAGGATTAATGCCAAGGAAGCAGTACCCTATAAAGAATATTTCACAAGGATATGGAGGAAAATAAATAAATGTACAAATAAATATTTAAAAGAATGATGCTCTCAGTGGAGGTGGGTGTGTGAAATTCAGCACTCTCAATGGCTGTGGCCTTCTGCCCCAGGGAGAACAAAGGAAAATCTGAACCATTTTAGTTGGAAGGGTTAGTGACATGCACAGGGTGTCACAGAAAATATGACCCTGAGACCATCAATTCCACACCCAGCAGGTAAGCTGAAGGAAATACGCAGACACGTGCTCAGAGACATTCATCACAACCATACTAAACAAGCAAAAGATTCAACACAAACCTAACTTTTCAGTCATAGGACACTGCTTAAATGCATAATAGTACATCTAACATAAGGAAATATTAATCAGTCCTTTAAAATGATGGCATGGATGTACATTTATTGATATGGCTAAGTAAAACAAAGGAACAAAAATAGCGCATATTGTATAATCCCATTTTGGCAAAATAAATGCCAAATTTTTTTTGTTAAATACATGTTCATCTGTGCTATATCAGTCATTTTTTTTTTTTGAGACAGAGTCTCACTCTGTTGCCCGGGCTAGAGTGCCGTGGCGTCAGCCTAGCTCACAGCAACCTCAAACTCCTGGGCTTAAGCAATCCTCCTGCCTCAGCCTCCCAAGTAGCTGGGACTGCAGGCATGTGCCACCACACCCGGCTAATTTTTTATTTACACACACACACACACACACATATATATATATATATATATATTTAATTGTCCAGCTAATTTCTTTCTATTTTTTTAGTAGAGACGGGGTCTCGCTCTTGCTCAGGCTGGTCTCGTACTCTCGAGCTCAAACGATTTGCACGCCTCGGCCTCCCAGAGTGCTAGGATTACAGGCATGAGCCACTGCGCATGGCCCGTATTTTTTACTTTCTAATTTTTATAATGCTTTGACATCTTGGAGGGCCTTGCTGGCCAAAGAGAGCCTGCTCCTCCAAGGGCTAGCTAATTGCTAGAGATGAGAAACTCCCCTGTGACTTTCACATGCAAGTCAACGGCTCCAAACCCCAGATGCCCAGATACCTCCATTATCTAACCCACACATCGAGCCAGCAAGCCCCTGCCCCAATCATCCCAGAACCAGGTAACCAGACAACTAGAGACCACCCCTACCCAATCCTAAACTTACCTAAACTTGCCCACCCTGCCTCAACCATTTCTTTCCACAAAAACACAATGAAGATGCCAGGATATGCTCTCTCCTTCACTTCTTCTGCCCCCTGATTGACCCTGGTTGCTCCCCAGTGTGGCCTGCATGGCATGGCATGTCCCCTCCTCTTGGGAATAACTCTTCTTTCAAGGTAGCTGTCCCTAAGTCTAGCACCTTACTATACTGGATTAAAACAAATCCCAGGTACAAAAAAAGCATGAAACGTGCATGATTGGATTGTGGGCAATTTTGGTTTTCTTCTTCCTTTTATTACAGTCTTCCAATGTTAACACACGTTACTTGTGTAAACAAAACGGCTGGGGTCAGAGGGCTGGTGGTTAGCTAAGAAAAGATGCAGATAAGAGAGATATGAATCAAAGGGAAGAGAAGTAAGAGAAAGAAGAAATGAGAGAAGATGAAAATGGTAAGATACCAGAGCTGACATATCTGATACACCCTAAAGCCTGGCTCCCTACACACAGAAGAACACTGAAACATCAGCAGAGATAAACTGGACTCTCTGGAGCACACCCCCAAACTCCCCACCACGAGCCTAGGGCCTATGGGGGTAAAGGAAACTTCTCAGCCCACAGAGCTAGTTCAGAGCAGCCAGGTCTAGACCGGGTCTCTGCCCTTAGGTCTGGTGTTTTGTCTCCCATGCCACACAGAGACAGAGCCCAAGGTCAGGCTCTGGCACAGCCTTCCCTGAACACAAGTCAGCCAGCCATACCTCCTTAGCCAGCCGCCGCGCCTCATAGTAGGGCCGGGCCTTCTCAATGCAGCTCCCCAAGTGAGAGCCCTGTGTGTTGAGCTTCCTTGCTGACTCCTGCAGGATCCTCCGATAGGTGGTCCTGGCCTCCTGGCAAAGGGATGGGGCAGAGGAAAGGCACATGTGTGGGTCCCAGCCCCTCCTGTTCCTCGAGCACAACCCTCCCCTGCCAGGGTCTCAATTTGAGAAAGAGACAGACGGAGACACCCCCGGGGACCAGCCCAAGGGTGTGAGGAAGAGGAGGATACTCACGTCCAGCTGCAGCTCCACCTGGTTGATCTCCTCACTGGCCTGATTCAGGTGCTCCAGCTCCTCCTGCCTCAGAGAGGAGCGGTGAGTTAGTGCAGTGGAAGGAAGGAGCTCAAGTGACCTGTGCAGGGCGGAAGCCCCACCTGCCCAGGGAAAGGACGTGAGAGACTCAGGAAAGGAAAGGAATGGAGGAACGCTTCCTGTACATCAGAGACCCAATACACACAATCTCATGTAATCCTCACTTTACTTTGTATTGGGTAGTAAAACCCCAATTTTAAGGATGAGGAAAATCGAGGTTCAGAGAATGTAACACTAATATGCGCACAGCCAGTGGCGGTGACCTCTCACTCTCTCCATCAGATCGCACCACTTTCTCCAGCTGGGCGAGTTCCCTCGGGCCTGAGGGCTGCTCTCCCTCAGGAGAGGATAGCTGCCTGGGCCAGGGCAGGGCTACTCACTCAGCAGACATTTACTGCATGCTCATCGCCTCTCAGTACCGTGACCCTAGAATTCAGGACACAGAGAGGTGGCAGCTCACAGCTGCTGAGGAAGCCCAGCAAGTAAGCAACAGGCCCTGGGCAGTATGTGGAGCCTTGTGAGAGGTGGGTGTGGGTGCCCTCCAGGGGGCAGGGTCACCTGCCTGGGGAGCAGAAGGTCAGGCAGGATGACCAGAACACTTGCTCCCTAGCTGGGACTTGATAGACACAAAAGTGCCAGTGAAGGGGAGGGAGCCAGGGGACCCAAGGGGAGCAGGTGCCCCGGGCAGGAACGTTGGCAGGTAAGGAAACCAGTGAGGCTGGGGCACCAGGGGAGGAGACACCAGCCCTTTTCCAGTGGCAAAACGGTCCCTCAGAGCTTGGTGCCACTTAGTCTGTGGTTTAGGAAGGCAGACCTGAGGAATGTAAGGAAGGCCTGGAGGGGCTGGGGAGACAAAAGAAGAAGCCGTCCACAGTATTCCAGGTGGGAGAGGGCAGATCCCAAGGAAAGGCAGGACACAGAATCACAAGGGCTGGGTGGATGATCAAGGTCAAGATCAGGGAAGAGTGCAGGTTCTGAAGCCTGCTTGGGTAGTCGGTGATGGTGACCCAGATCCCCACACAGTAGATCCTGTGAAAGGGACGGAGAGTCTGGGGAGAAGCCACCAGACATGCTGGTTTAAGTATCTCACTGGACCCCAGGCTGGGGAAAGAAGGAAAGGAACCATCCCAGGGCTTTCCGTGAAGTGGCAGAGAGCTGGGAGGTGTGCTGGCCTCAAATCATCCTTTCCTGCCGGAGGAAACACACAAGTTCCCGGAGCCCCTGGCAAGATGAGGACAGCCCTGAGCAGCAGGGCAGTTCTGCACCAAGCAAGTACCTGGTGCTCAGCCACGGGATCCACCTTTGCAAGCCCTGCAGTCTCCGGACACACAGAAACCTGCTGCCCAGACGTAGCTGTCCTTGGCAGCAACACTGCTGTCACCTCCCCACTCATGAGGCTGTGACGCCAGCTCCTGCTCACCTCACCTGGCCCTCCCAGCACCTGGGGAAGGGGTCAGGCTGCCACGCACAATCTACCTTAGTCCTTTTACTTCTATACTCCCCGGACTCCCTGCCTTGATCCTGAAAAGATTTGGGTCAGCAAGCGAGAACACAGGGACCCAGTCAGATATGTTAATCACAACAAAAGGAAGAGAGCGAAGGTAGAAACTTACAACGGAACCAGAAACAAGGATGTGGAAATGTGCACACCTGCGACAGTGTAGACCCTGCCCCAGGAAGGCCACGAATCTGGCTCTGAACTCTCTTGAACAGAGCTGCCCAGCAGAAATATAGCATAAGCCACACATGGAATTTTTAATTTTCTAGCAGCCACATTTTTAAAAAGCAATGCCTGAAATTATAATAATATATTTCATTTAACCCAATCTATCCAAAATACTATCACCTCAACATGTAATCAACATAAATAATAATATCAGCCAGACTTTTACTTTTTTTTTAAAAAAACTAAATTTTCAAAATCCATATGTACTTGACCCTTAGGACAAATGTCAACTTAGTAGCATTTGACTCCCATACTGGACAGTGTGGGTCTAGAAGCTGGTCCCTATGGGGAACACGATCAGTCACACAACCCAGTGTCTACAAAACAACAAACCACTCTAGAACTATAGGCAGCCAACACAGCTCAGAGGACCCCAGAGGAGTTCTCTGCCTGGGGGCAGCGCCAACACCACCAGTAACACAGAACCATGTTTCACAGTTCCTTCCTAACAGGGGCATCGCCATCAGCTGCTGGGATCACCCTAAAGGGCCCCAGAAAGGCAATTCCTGTTAGGATGAGAGGCCACCTCTCTCCCTATGGGCCAGGCTTCCTGGAGCTGGACTTGGCCCACAGGGGGTTTCAGGCTATCTGGAAGAGGAGGTGACCAGTCCTTTCAGCAGCTCCTGCTGGGGGAATATTTCCTTTGCATCTGACAGATAAGAAACAATGAGGCAGGAGGAATTAGTGATAGAGTAGGGTCTGGATCCAGGACCTGACTTTTGATCTTGCTTTCCTGCCACTGTGACCACCCTCCTGGGACTGACAACATCCGTGGAAGGACACCTCGGAAAAGAAAACAGTGCTGACCTAGGAAAACCACAGCCCAGGTAGGAAAGGGACGGGACTCAGGAATGTTATAAACATCAATTCCAGGGGAGAAGAGCTGGGTAAAGGCTAACCTGCGTCATTCACACAGGCAAACGAAGGTCTAAGAGTGGATCCCCACTGAGTTCCATGGCCCAGAGTGCTCCCAGTCCCCAACTCCCAGCCCTGACAAGATAATCAAAGGAGTGAATGGCTTAGTGTTAAGTCATCCCCACTGGAAAAAGTATGAGAAGGGCTCTTGTTGTTGACGAGTGGTGGGAGCAGGCATTGTCTTTCTATATGGAAACTCAGTCCCAATAGCACCTCCAGCAATTAAAATGCCATCTGTTGCCAAGGCCTGCCCCTTGGAGCCAAAACACTCTAACAGGACAAGGAGATGCCTGGTGAGCAGAACAGCCTGGAGGGCAGGGTGAGCACGGGAGGCAGAGAGGACAGCCAGGCTGGGGCACACCCAGGGCAAGGCTGAGCGGGAAGCCACCAAGGATCCAGGGCCCTGTTTTGGGCAGTCAGTTACATTCCATTTGGCCTGCTCCACCAGGGACTCCTGGCATTCAGCTGAAATGGAATTTGGGCAAGACAAAGTCTGAGTCAGCATGTATCATCCATCAGTGAGCCAGCAGCCAGCGGGGAGGGTGACCTTCCCAGAGCACACCGGGCACATTCCCAAGATGCCAGACACTGAGTCAAAGGCATAGGCACTCAGGCCATAGATACTCCCACTCCACCTCCTGTGGACTATCCAAAGAGTCGGGCTGATGGTCAGTCGGTGGGCCAGGATGATGACCATCCCATGAAAGCTAAACCCACACTTTCAGAGGAAGACACAGAAGTTGCAAAGTTGCCCTGAAGAGTATGAAAAGAAGCAGGTAAGTGATTGTGTCCACATATCTGAGGAAAGAATGCACCCATCACAAAGGAGGCTAGAAAAAGTCACAGAGGAGCAGACACAGGCCCATCTAGCACAACCCTCCTTTCCTCTTTCCCTCCATCTCTCCACGGGACCCTCTCTCAGAAAGCTGAGGACCAAGCCGGGTACAGTGGCTCACGCCTGGAATCCCAGAACTTTGGGAGGGCGAGGTGGGGGGACCACTTGAGTGCAGGAGTTCGAAACCAGCCTGGGCAACATAGTGAGATCCTGTCTCTACGAAAAATAAAAAAAATTTAGCTGGGTGTGGTGGCACATGCCTATAGTCCCAGCTACTTGGGAGGCTGAGGCAGGAGGATCGCTTGAGCCCAGGAGTTTGAGGCTGCAGTGAGCTACGATTGTGCCACTGCACTCCAGCCTGGACAACAGAGAGACACCCTGTCTCAAAAAAATAAATTAATTAGTTAAGAAAAATGAGCAAGGCCGAGCGCGGTGGCTCACGCCTGTAATCCTAGCTCTCTGGGAGGCCGAGGCGGGCGGATTGTTTGAGCTCAGGAGTTCGAAACCAGCCTGGGCAACATAGTGAGATCCTGTCTCTACGAAAAATAAAAAAAATTTAGCCGGGCATGGTGGCGCATGCCTGTAGTCCCAGCT
>NW_012153097.1:454427-506273 GCF_000956105.1 Propithecus coquereli | reverse complement strand
AGGAGTTTGAGGTTGCTGTGAGCTAGGATGATGCCATGGCACTCTAGCCTGGGCAACACAGTGAGACTCTGTCTCAAAAAAAAAAAAAAAAAAAAGAAAAGTGAGCAAGCAAGCAAGCTGAGGATCAGCCTGGAGATCTGGAGAACTCCACTGAGGTCATGACGTGGAGACACAGCCAGTGGCCTTCTCTGGGGGACAGCACACTCCAGATTGGTGCCAGCTGGCCTCCTTCCAACTTCCAGAAGGAGCCCACCAAACAAGGGGCATGAGCTGTCTGCCTGCCAAGGAACCCCAGTCCCACATCAGAGAGAGCCTCACCCTCACGGCAGCCATTTCTGGGGGCTTCAGAAAATACCAAACAGGGTCCGTGGCCCAGTGAATTAAGCCTTAGCTGTGTGTTAGAATCATTTCTCACCCCACTGAGACTGAGAGAATCCACATGTCTGGTGAGGCTCAGGAAAGGGTGTTTTTAAAGCTCCTTGTTAGAGTTTTTTTTTTTTTTTTTTTTTTTGAGACAGAGTCTTGCTCTGTCACCCCAGGTAGAGTGTGGTGGCATCATCATAGCTCACAGCAACCTCAAACTCCTAGGCTCAAGGGATCCTCCTGCCTCAGCCTCCCAGATAGCTGGGACTACAGGCGTGTGCCGCCAGGCCCGGTTAATTTTTCTATTTTTTTGTAGAGACGAGGTCTTGTTCTTTCTCAGGCTGGTCTCAAACTCCTGACCTCAAGTGATCTTCCTGCCTCGGCCTCTTGAGTGCTAGGATTACAGGGTGAACCACCACGCCCAGCTGGTTTTGATAGATCTGTGGTGGAGACCCAGTAACTGCACTGAGAATCCAGAGAAATGAACACCCATTGAAAGCACTGAAACACATCATCAGAGCAATGTGGTGTGGTGCACTGTCAATACTAAAAAGAACCTTCGCTGGGCATGGTGATGCACACTAACAAAAAGGGGAAAGAAAAAAAAGACACCCCAATCTCCCTCTCATCCAGGAGAAAAGCCCAAACACAGAAGGGCAAAATGCCACTGGCCTGCTCCGTGAAGAGTGCCCCTCCCACATGGTAAGACAACGCTAACTCCCTGGCGAGGCTGGAGCACTAGCCAGCCACACCACGCCTGTGCCATCGAATGAGGAAGGCCATGACAAAACCTTCCCCCATGCAACCTGCGGCATTCCACAATGCGCCATGTAGTTTAGCAAGAGACTAGGGACTGGCTTACCCTTCTTGCACCAGTAACACTACAAGTTCACTGCAGGTGAAGTGAATCTTATGCCTCTTCAGTATACTCTGACCCTCAAGAGCTTGTCTGATAGAACTGTCTGTGATGACAGAAACATTCTATTTCTGCACTGTCAGTACAGCACTTGGAGAACTGCATTTTTAATTTTAATCAATTGTATTTAAGTAGACTCATGCAGCTAGTGGCTAAATTATTAGATAGTGCAGTGCAAGAGTGATTTTTCACTTCGTCCTGCTGCCTTTGCCTATGTGGATGTTGGAAAAATACACAGGAGCAGGAAAGGCCGGGCCAAGAAACCACAGTGGATTCTTCTCTGGAGAAACCTCCTCTGAGCAGGGCAAGGAATGGTGCAGGAAGGCTATGAAGTGCATACACCCCTCCTTGCCAAGTAACAGAGAGCTTTTCCCCAAAGTGCTACCTACAAACTTTCAGCAAGGAATAAACAAGAGTTTGTGAAAGAATTGTAGACTTGTGTCAGAGCAAAGTGAGAATGAGTTGTGCAAATAAATCATCTAGACCAACTGCTCACTTCATAGATGAAAAAACTGAGGCTCAGAGAAGTAACTTCCATAATAAAAAATCACAAATCATGGGGCTGGAAGTTGCTTGAATCTCAGCCCAAGGCTCCTTTTTTTTACTATAACTTATTTCCTCAGTGGACAATAAAGCTGTAGAATTAGCAGAAGGAATTGGCTGTTTTCAATGCAATGCCTGTGAGGCAGAGCAGAAATAAATTACTGACTCATGCCAGAATGAATAGCTCACCACTGCTCCATGACAAGCACAGACACAGTTGAAAAGGAGCCCCCCCCCCACACACACACACATCCTGGGAACCCTCACAAAGAGGGATGGAACGATGCTTGGACTGGCTTTGATTTCTCCCCAACTCACTGGGGTAATCCAATAAAGATTTGTTGACAGAGAAGCCTAGAAATTTGAGCCCTGGGATGCGCGTGCTCACCTACAGAGGCATGGTGAGTCACATCCACAACATCAGTCTTGGAGATGTGACCAGACCAGATGGCAGACTCAGGCCCCAAACACACAGTAGCATCCTGGTCAGTAGCATCACCTACCCAAGCAGCTTCCCTAGGAAGCCCTTCTTGGCCAATGGCCTGAAACACTGCAACCCAGCTTTGACCGGCCAGGTACTCTTCCACGTGGTGATGGTCTTCCTCACTCACTGCCCCAAGGTCTCCTAAACAAAGATCTGCCTGTCCTACTAACCAGGCTGTAAACATTCCAAGGCAATAAATCACTCTTCCATTTTCTTTAGCAGACCCACCGTCCTGAGAGCAGTGTATTATTCAGAACTGAACACAACTAATACAAATCCTTGAACATATGGGATTTCTTTATAGGCCTAAAGCTGATGCCACATTTCTAACACTGCTAACAAGAGTACACAACTGTGGGAGGAACTGCTAAAAAGGTGAGAAAGATGAAAAGATTCCCTTACTCAGACTCGAAACTGTCTCCCAATCTCATGGCACCTCCTCTGACCTCCTACTCACAAAGCTGGCAGCCCCTCTGCTCATATGGAGAGCAGCATGTTTCTGCCCTGTACTGCGCTAAGGTGTGCCTCCTGCCCTACTGCCAGTGTGGTGCTTCACTTCTTCAGGGACGCCTTCAGCAACGCAGCCCAGGTGCTCAGGCCAGGTCTTTCTCTGCATTCCATGGGCACTTTAAACACACAACTCTCTTGGCATTTATCACACTACACTGCAATGATTTGTTGACAAACTTGTTTTCCTTTGCTGCCCCAGTACACGAGGAAGAAAATAAGTCTAAGCCCTCATTGATCTGATACTCTTCAAGAAAGCTGGAATCTGGGTTCCTCTTCTCCACCCCCACTCAGTCTTCTCACCTGTATTCTAGGATCCAGTTCTTCCTCCTCTCTTGGAGACAATTTGGCCTCACTGTTGCTGCTTCCACCTCCTCCAGGCTCCTCTGCGACTGGGCTCCTCGGGACTTCATCCTCCACAACCTCAGGCCGCAGCTCACCCTGTGGGGTCTCCCGGCCCCCTGGAACCTGTCTGAGCTCAGCCATGTTGACTGGGAGCGGGCAGAGCCCTATGCACAAGAGAGGACTGACATGCTGGGACCAGGGCCCCAGCTTGGGGGCTTCCTGGGCTCTGGATGGCAAGGAGAAGGGTTTCTCTTCTCAAAAGGCAGAAAAAGAGGGCACAGGGAGAACCTCACACTCAGAGGCTGAGATTCAAGTTGTCAGTGGGGTTCCTAGAGCTAAAGCCTTGTCTGTACAAAAGTTCTTCCCTGACAGCCACGGGGAATCCACCAAGAGAGACCCAGAGCACCGGCTCTGAGGCAGAGGGCAAAGGCAGCCTGGACCCTGGGCCGAGGCCTGCAAAGAGGAGCACCATTCGGGAGGGTGGAAGCAGGCGCCTCCAGGCTGTGGTGGCAGCTGTAAAGAGTAGGCTGGGCCCGAGCAGAGGCTGCGGAACGAGCGTCTCTGGAGAGCTGGGGAGGAAACAATGGCCAAGTATACGGTCATGTCAGCATCAGAACCTCAGCCGCCAGCCCCTTCCAACCCTTCAGCCTCCCAAGACTCCACTCTCACCCCCGACCTCTGTATTCTGACCAGTCCCCACCTCAACTTTTCTCAGCCCTCAAAGACTTTAGATTCTACTCTTTTCCCCGTTCCAGCTCCTCTCGCCCCAGCCCCTCCCAACCTAGAGCTTTCTAGCCCTCCCTCGGCGCTCCTAGCCTTCCCTCCATGCCCCTTTCTCTCTGGCCCGTCCCACTCCACTCCCGCCCGGCTTTGCAATTCACCTTGTAACCCCCAGCCCCGCCCCACCTCCTCTCTCGCCAACCCTATGGACAGTCTAAGCCTCGCGTCCCAACCCCACACTTTTCTGCAACCCCAAGGACTCTGCCCCGAGCCATCCCACACAGCCAGGTGCAAAAGACCCTTCACAGCGTTACCTCAGTTTACCTTCCCGTACGCGGAGCTCCTAGATTGCAAACAATCCTCCCCCTCCCTCCCCGCAACAAGCCGGTCCAACCAAAAACTACCCAGCCCAGCGGAAGCGGAATTACCTCACGAGATAACACCACTTCCCTCCCACGCGCTCCCGCCCTCCGGGCCGCGCCGGGATTCCGCGCCCCGCCCGGCCTTCAGTTTCCGTACAAAATGGTGCCCCACGGTGCTCAGGCACGCCTTACGTTGGCTCCAGCCCATCTTCCACAAAGGCTGAGTGAAAGTGAAACATGAGCATATGCTGCTGAGCAAAGCTAGGGAGGGTGATGGCAATCTAGCGTTTCTAGTGAGTAGAGAAAGGCTAGGAATGAAATGAGATCGGATAATCGCCTCAGAGAGAGCACTACCATCCTGCTGTACGGAGCCGCCCTGCCGGCTGCCGCAAAGGCACTTCCGGCCTCGGCCGCGGAGGTGGGCACGACACCGGAAGTGAGCTTTCTGGTGTGTCGGCCCGGCGCTCTGGGCTGCTGCAGCTGGGGGCGTGGTGTGTTGCGCCTTTGAGACGCGAGGTAGAGTCCCAGAAGCGACTTTTCTCTCTGCAATGAAGCCAGCTGGACCCTGAGAACAGGATGTAAGCGGACAGCTTCGATGGATAGATCCCTCTCCTCGAAGGCTGCGGCCGCGGCGCTGCCTCTCCCAAGCCAGGACCTGTCGCCCTGAACATCGTTTCAGTGAGGTCACCATTTGCACTGTGAATACTGATTAGGAACTTAGCGTTAACTTAGCACACTCGTGTACTCAGTGCTCAGACACCCTCGAGGAGGGTGTTTATCTTTACCTAACTCAATGAGCGAGCGACTTAGCTGTCACCTCCAGGCGTCGCCCGCTAAGGCGGGGGCCTAGGTCTAAGGGGAGGGGCTGGGATGTTTTGTTTTTACGGAAGATAAGCACGGCGGGACTTTAATTAAAACGGTAAAAACGGATTTTATTCAGTAATCACAGTCAAGGAAAGAGCTGAGCTCCATTCCATTTGTGTAGAGGTGATTGGGCATTTTAAAGGAAGAATGAGGGCAAGAAGGTGAATGGGGCTCCGCAGAGTCAGAGAAGTGAAAACTTGCAGAGGATTGGTTAGGGTAAATGAGATTAGGACAGAGATGTCTGCTAGCTGGCAGTTATCTAAGATAATGTGCTATTCTGCCACTGAGTCTGGGAGATAGAGGCTCGTATACATCCTAGAGGGATGAAGGAAGAATTCATAATTGTAAGTACTTAGTAAATGCTTAGAAAGAGGGGTCAGGAGCCTATTGTCAGGTGTTGGCTGGAACAAACTAAGTTCTGGCAGCATTGAGCTTTCTCGGGCAGGCATTTTAATGTGTGGGGGGGTGCGAGTGAGAATAAGAGGGACATGACCTTTTGCTGGTGGAAGGCATGCTACATTTCTGTTGTCTCTTAGTGCAGAGGTTTGGATGGAGTTGTTATGTGCCAAGAGTTTGGCAGTTCTCAGCCCCTACCATACCCTTATTCGATGAGTAACCACATTGGAAAAAAAAAAAATGGCCTGCAAGGTGGCTCATGCCTGTTGTAATTGTAGCACTGTGGGAGGCCAGTGCAGGAGGGTTGCTTGAGGCCAGGAGTTCAAGACCAGCCCAGGCAACATAGTGACACCCTGTCTCTACAAAAAATAAAAAACTTATCCGAGTGTGGTGGTGCACACCTGCAATGCCAGACACTTGGGAGGTCGGGGCAGGAGAATCTCTTGAGCCCCTTCTAGGGCAACCTGGGCAACATAATGAGACCCCATCTCTACAAAAACTTTTAAAAATTAGCCAGGCATGGTGGCACACGTCTGTAGTCCTAGCTACTCAAGAAGATGAGGCAGGAATATCACTTGAGCCCATGAGTTTGAGGTTGCAGTATGCTATGATCATACCACCGCACTCCAGCCTGAGTTACAGAGTGTGAGACCCTGTCCTTAAAAAAAAAAACCAAAAAATTGAGTAGAGCCAAATATAGCCTTTAAAAGAAGTGATTTAAAAGACAGATTTTTTTCCATATAATTGGAAGTCTTATTTTTGAAATTCTGAAGGTGACTTTTCTTATTTAAGTTAGCGGGACCCTAAGTGACATTGTCTAATTGGACAGCTCTGATGGATGATAATGCCTCAGTTTTCAACCACATTCTTCTTTGTTATTAAAGTGCCATGCACAAACCGTGAAAATTAAATAAATATAGAAGTCTTAAACATTATTTATTTGTTCTCTACCAGTCACTTTTATTTTTCTCTCTTACCAAATCTGTCTTAATCTTAGTCACTTTAATTTTGTAGAACCAGAATTTCACTGTAATAACCCCATTTTACCCAACGTCTTCTGTCTACCCTAGCCTGAATTCTACAACCCCAGCACGGCGCCGTAGCAGTATTGTAGCAAATGAGGTTTATCCGAGGCATGATTATTGCTAATTGAAAACTTTTCCCAATACCCCACCATGATGACTTGAAATATAGTTGGCATTGGCAATTTTTGACAGTCTCTATGGAGACTGAAGTAAAAAAAATAAAATGAAATAAAGAATTCTCCAACCTTTCCTATTCAGCACTACTCCAATACCTATCATTACCTTGTAACCCGTCCCGCAGCTCCTTCTCTGTGTGCAGTCCTTCACGGTCACAAGCTGCTTCTACTGGACACAGACCTTTGTTGGATTTGGTGGGAAGACATCATGAGTACATACAGTGCCCAGATCCCTAGATCACATCCTGAGGTTCAGCAGCCCTTTTAAGTCTCCACTGGGCTCTCCCAAGATTAACTCTAACCCACTGAGACCAAATGTGATTCTATCACGTGTAGAGTGTAATACAATCTCCCAAGAATTTTTCTTCTGGGTTTGGATAATGTTTCAGGTAGAACGAGGTCGAAGGGTACTGTGCATTGATTTAACTTAGGCTTGTTTTCATGAAGCCAGCATAAACACGATGAACTAAAATGTTTTTCTGGAGTACCACCGTGCAATAGACCTTTCTGCAATGAAGGAAATGTTCCGTATCAGCTCTGTGCAGTATGGTAGTCTCCAGCCACATGTGGCCTTTGAGCTAGTGTGATTAAGGAACTATATTTAATTTTAGTTTCAAAAGCTATATGTGGCTAGTGGCACATTTAAACAGCCTGTCTTTCCTGTGTAATGTCCTCTGGGTACATGTTGAACTTTCGCATCTTCAATACAAAACAAATGCCTGTCAGTCTCCACTGTCATTTGCCTTACATCCACTTCCTCACCTACCATTTACCTCTGCAGTCTGTCTTCTGCTGCTGCCACTCCATAGAAATTGCAGAGATAAGGTCATCTATGCTCTCAATATTGCCAAATCATTGACGTCTGACCACTGGCTCA
Organism: Propithecus coquereli; assembly: GCF_000956105.1. NCBI lineage: Eukaryota > Metazoa > Chordata > Mammalia > Primates > Indriidae > Propithecus > Propithecus coquereli. Next base: position 498,695 of record NW_012153097.1, on the reverse strand, counting down.
TTTCTCTCTTCTTTCTTATCCTTTAGCTTCTGTGTCACCCTTTTCCTGGGTTTCTTCTTATTTCTCTGGCCTGTTCATCCATTCCTGTATGCAATATGACTTTACTCAGTGTCTATTATGTGCCAGAATTTCAAGTGATGATGAGAAAAAGGACGCTATCCCAGTTCCCATGTAGTTTGTAGTCTGTGATACTCATTTTATAAACTGGTGACATTCAAACATTGTGACACGACCCAGATATATGTTTTACTTTGCAACCTAATATACATGTGTGTGTAAATATATTCATTAAAAAGTTTCAGGAAAAGATCTTTACCCAAATTGCATGCAAAACATATTAATATTTTTATACTATTTTTTAATGCTGGTGAAGACCTCTTTTGATGATTTTACAACCCACCCACAGTTTGAAAACCACATGCTAAATGTCAGTGTGCCCCAAGGCCTGATGTTAGCTTCTATTTCATGCTGCACTCCCTGAGTGCCCTTACCCAAGTGCATGTCTCCAGCCTCTATCCATGCGCACTGCTCCTTCCTTGGAGCTCTGTCTCCACAGACTCCCAGCAGATCACACTTTGAGATCCAGCAGCCTCCCAGACACAACTGGCCTCAGTGTTTCCTCTCGTGGGTCCAAATCTGATTTCATCCCCTTTTCCCAAATCCTGCTCCTTTGACATTTACTATGTTGGTAAATGGTTCTACGATCCACCCACTTACCCTAGGGAGAAACCTAGATGTAAATGCATTCCCCTCTCCCCAACCTCTTTTCATCACAGTAAGTACTTTAAAGATCTCTCCTCTCCATCTCATTGCCATTGCTTCAGTTTAGACCCTCTCACTTGCATCAGAGACAGCGTACTTCAGGAGTCTTCTAAATCAGCTCAGTTCAATAGCACCTTCAACAAGGATGGAAATTTCTATATGTGCCCTTTCCAAAATGGTAGCCACTAGCCATGTATAGCTCTTTAGCACTTAAAATATGGCTAGTGTGATTGAGGAACTAAATTTTTAAGTTTAAATAGCCATATATGGTAGTGACTAACATATTGGACTGTACAGGTCTAAATGATCCTGCCACAACTGTACCCCCTCCTAGTACCTGGCACAGATAGAACACCAACCAACCCCTATTGACTAAATGAATTAAATATAAAAATATGAAAGCCATATAAATATGTTAACACCATCAATTACTATGTAATATCACAAGTCAATTCCATTCCTTAGTTAAATAATTTTTCATAAATTTTTACATGTAACTTTTAATTTCTTCATATAAGTACCCTAAATTGCCTTCATCATTAAAAACTACTTTTTTTGGTTTAATTTTTTCTAATAATAGAAACTGCCTTTTTGTGTTCTTTAATGTTTTTCCTACCATCAGTCACACCACCATCAAGTGCCGATTAAACAGTTGACTGACACATAGTGACACAAAGCAGATGAGTGGTTGCTTGGGGAGAGGTGGAAGGGATTACAAAATGGCATGAAGAAACTTGTGTGTAGTGGATGTGTTCTCTATCTTGATTGTAGTGAGGATTTCCTGGGTGTCTATATACACGTCAGAACTTTTCAAATTGTACATTTCAATATGCAATATTGTTTGTCAATTATACCGCCATAAAACCATTTTTTTAAAAATCCAGTTAGGCCAGACATGGTGGCTCACACCTGTAATCGCAGGACTTTGGGAGCCTGAGGACGGATGATTGCTTGAGGCCAGGAATTCAAAACCAGCCTGGGCAACACAGCAAGACCCCGCCTCTACAGAAAATAAGGAAAATTAGTCTGGCATGGTGGTGTGTGCCTGTAGTCTCACCTACTCAGGAGGCTGAGGCAGGAGGATCCCTTGAGCCCAGGATTCAAGGTTGCAGTGAGCTGCGATCATGCCACTGCACTCCAGCCTGGATGACAGAGCAAGACCCCATCTCTTCTAACAATAATAATAATAATAATAATAGCAAGACCCCATCTCTAATAATAATAATAATGATAATAATAACAATAACAACAGCAAACACTTGTTCAGCATATGCCTTGTGCCAGGCATTGTTCGGAGTGGTTTATATCTATTCATAACAATCAACTTAGATAAATTGTATCTCCCTTGTTCAGTTGAGGAAATTAAAGGCAAGGAGATTAAATAATTTGTCCAAAGTCATATTGCTGGCAAGTGGCAGAACCAGTCTTTGGACTCAGATATTGCAGGCCGTTAGAGACAACAGTGTACTGCCTCAGTTAAGCTTTATAAATAAAAGTAAGATTATTGAAAGTCTATATTAGAACACATGTTAAGTTTAAATGTATCTATGTACATTTTAAATGCCCTAATTTGTGAAAACAACAAAAACCAAAATATTTTCTAAAGATGCTACATGCTTGCGTGTGATACCATTATTATTTATATTACTGCTATTAACCTTTAAAGTGGTTTCAATTATAAAAACTGATTTCTTGGCTGGGAGTAGTGGTGCACACCTATAGTCCCACTTATTCAGGAGGCTGGGCAGGAGGATCACTTGAGCCCAGGAGTTCAAGCAGACAGTGAGCTATGATTGTGCCACTGCATTCCAGCCCAGGTGACAGTGAGACCTCATCTATAAATCTAAAAAAAAAAAAAAAAATTAAAAATTAAATAAAAACTGATTTTATCCTACCTTGTATTTCACTTTGAAACTAATTTTTACCCTGAAAGTTCTGCTTCAAGATTTTAAGCTCATTTAGTGGTTACTGTGTGAACCATTAAGCCTAGATGTGAATTTTGAACGTAATTTTTATCTAACATAATTAAAAATTTCATCGTTAGGACTAGGACATGAGGGACTAGAATAAAGTTTGTGTTTTTAAAAAAGTTGATCTTTAAATATTCTCTCAACAAATATTCTATTTTTGTGCCATACCAGGTTTATCTAGTTTACTGTAGCTCTTCACAGTTACTTGTGTAAATGTTAAAATAAGTAGCAGTCTCAACATGGGCATGCACCATCTTGTCTTGTCTCAGCTGCCCAGGGCATGGCTTCTGTTTGTTTGTAACTCCCTATTAAATGTTTCTTTCTGAGAGAAAAAAAAAAAAATGGCTGGGCGCCGTGGCTCATGCCTGTATCCTAGCATTGTGGGAGGTTGAGGCAGGAGGATTGCTTGAGCTCAGGATTTGAGACCAGCCTGAGGAAGAGCCAGACCCCATCTTTACTAAAAATAGAAAAATTAGCGTCTGTGGTGTGCCTGTAGTCCCAGCACTCTGGGAAGCCCAGGCAGGAGGATCACTTGAGCTCAGGAATTTGGGGTTGCAGTGAGCTAGGCTGACACTGCACACCACCCCCCGGGTGAATGAGACTGTTTAAAAAAAGAAAGAAAGAAAAGTAGCAGTCTTTGATGGAGTCAGTGCCTGAGACCTTGAAGTTAACCAGACTGTAAGCAGCACAAATTCCAATCATTTTTGTTAAAATTACTGTTTAAATAAATTTAAAAGACATTAAATCCTGTGTCAAGCCATTAAAATTAATGTATGTTATTGGTGCAATTTGTAAGTTTTCACTTGTTTTCCTCTTTCCTGAAATCCATTTTGATCTGGCTTTATGATATGTTTGCAACCTGAAATTAATAAAAACCCTCATTCCTTAAAAAAGAAAACCTGCAATTCGGGATTTAGTCAACACAGCCTTTCCTGTTCTCATTATTCTAAACTGTTAGATTCACTTTTCTGCACTTGGTTCTTTCTACTGTTGGAAAACTCTGTCAGTTGACATCAGTGGAGTTATTGGGGGAAGCACTAGAAGGTATTGTGCTCTAGAGCTGTGGTCCCCAAGCCCTGGGCTGAGGACCGCTGCCAGTTGGAGGCCTATTAGGAACTGGGCCGCACAGCAGGAGGCAAGCAGAGCTTCATCTGTATTTACAGCCACTCCGCATTACTCGCGGCAGCATCACCGCCTGATCCTGTCAGATCAGCCGCAGCATTAGATTCTCATAGGAGCGTGAACCCTACTGTAAACTGCACATGCGCGGGATCTAGGTTGTGAGCTCTGGCAATGGAAAAAAAGCCAAACTATGTAAAATAGTTTTAAAGAGATTTACTCTGAGCCAAATTTGAGGACCATGGCCCAGAGCCACGCCCAAGAGGCCTTGAGCAGTGGACTCGCTGTGGCTGGGTTACAGTTTGGTTTTATACATTTCAGGGAGACAGGGGTTACAGGTTAAGTCATCAACCCATATGTGAGAGGCATACATTGGTTTGGCCCGAAAAGGTGGGCCATCTCGAAGTGGGAGCTTACAGGTTATAGGTAGGTTTAAAGATTCTTTGGGTTATAATTGGTTAAAGACATGAAGCTTTGTCTAAAGGCTTGGAATGTTTCAACATAGGGAGCTGTTTATCAGAGATAAGCCACGGGACATAGATTCGTTGTGTAAATTGAGGACCTACAGGTTTGTCTTGAATACCCTGAGGTCTGTTAATGGGTTACAAAGGATGTCCCCAAGAAGGGAGGGGGGCATGATGAGGCAAGTCTGACCTCCCTCCTCCCTGGCAGACAATTTAGTTTTAGGATATTCCCTTGGCCAAGAAGGGGTCCATTCAGTCAGCCAGTCGGGGGTGAGCCTTAGGATTTTATTTTAGTTTACAGGGCCTTATGAGAATCTAATGACTGATGGTCTGAGGGGGAGCTGAGGCGGTGATGCTAGTGCTGGGGAGCAGCTGCAAATACAGATTATCATTAGCAGAGACGTTTGACTGCACAGAGACCACGGTAAAGCAATTGCTTGCAGACTCATATCAAAACCCTGTCAGTGAGTGGCAAGTGACAATTAAGCTGCATCTGGTGGCAGACTTTATAGCGGCAAGTGAGCTGATGTACTTCTGTTGTATAGCGACGTCTGGTGGCAGGCTGTAAGTCAGAATCTGACACTTATTTTAGTCCGTGCGTGGCCCGCCCGTTATTTTATTTACCACTTCCCGCACTGCACACTTGTCTCAGTCACAGTTTTGTAAGCCCACAAGCTAACCCCAGCAAAATTAGTGAAAAGACAAACATTGCTGGAGAGCTTCTTTGAAAGGGGGGAAAGACCCAATGATGAGACAGCAGAAGATGCTAAGACTGCCAGCAAAATGAAAGCTGCATTTAAAGGAAAATACGAAGAGTCCTGCTTAAATTACAGGTTCATTGCAACAGGTGATTCACATTCTCCAAGCCCGCTTTGTATAATATATGGTGACCGGCTATCCAACGAAGCTGTGAAACTTTCAAAACTGCTTTGCCACATGGAGACCAAGCACCCTGCATTAAAAGACAAGTCTTTGGAGTTTTTCAAAAGAAAAAAAAAAAAATGTGAACACAAACAACAGAAACAATTATTGAAGGCCACCACTCCATCAGATGTGCCTGCACTGAGAGCATCGTTCTCAGTGGCTACCGCATTGCTAAAGCTAAGAAGCCCTTCAATATTGGGGAAGAGTTGATCCTGCCTGCTGCTACGGACATTTGCCGTGAACTTTTCAGAGGCTGCAGTTGAAAAGGTGGTGCATGTTCCTCTTTCGGCTAGCACCATAACTAGATGAACTGACGAAACAGCAGAGGATACTGAGGCATGATTGTTACAGAGGATTAATGAGTCACTGTGGTACATAACCCAGGTTGATGAGTCTACCGATGCTGACAACAAGGCAACAATGCTTGTTTTTGTGGGATATATTTTTCAGGAGGATATGTTATGTGCGCTTTTATTGCCAACCAACACCACAGCTGCAGAACTAGTCAAGTCTTTGAATGATCGCATATCAGGAAAACTGCATGGGTCATTTTGTGTCGGTATATGCATGGATGTAGCAGCTGCCATGACTGGACGGCTTTCTGGTTTCACTGCTCAGGTCAAGGAGGTCGCTTCTGAATGCGAGTCTATGCACTGTGTCATCCATAAAGAAACGCTGGCTAGCTGAAAAACATCACCTGAACTAAACAACATTTTGCAGGATGTGATTAAAATTATCAACCACACTAAAGGACATGCTCTTAACTCCTGTCTGTTCGCACAGCTCTGTGAGGAGATGGACACAGAGCACACACGTCTTCTCTTATACACAAAAGTGAGATGCCTTTCTAAAGGTAGATCACTGGCCAGAGTTTCTGAGTTATAAGAGCCGCTCCAGAGATTTCTTTTACAAAAAAACAATCACCTCTGGCAACACAATTCAGTGACACAGAATGGGTCACAAAACTTGCTTGCGTGACATACTCAACCTGCAAAACAAACTCAATCTGTCACTTTGGGAGAGAATGACAACTGTGTTCAAGTCAGCAGACAAAGTGACTACATTCAAAATCAAACTGGAATTATGGGGGTGACAACTGAACATTGGGATTTTTAACATGTTTCAAACATTAGCAGAAATGTTGAAAGAGACTGAGCCAGGGCCTTCTTTCTCCCAGCTGGTGCATGATCACCTCAGCTTTCAAAAGAGTTTGGGCATTGCTTCCCAACCACAAAAGACCCCCGAACTCGGAAGGAATGGATCCGTGACCCATTTGTGAATTAGCCAGGTGAATTGACTTTGTCTGTGTCAGGATCAACTGCTTAAGATCTCAAATGGTGGTGGCCTTAAAAGTATGTTTGAGACAACTTCAAATCTTCATATGTTCTGGATTAAAGTCAAGGTGGAATATCCTGAGATTGCTGCAAAAGCACTGAAAAGCCTGCTTCCATTTTCAACATCCTGTCTTTGTGAAGCAGGGTTTCCTGCAGTGACAGCACCAAAAATGAGATTACAGAGTGGACTGGACATGAGCAACACACTTTCGGTGTCACTGTCCCCCCCCATCACCCCAAGATGGGACTGTCTAATTGCAGGAAAACAAGCTCAGGGCTCCCACTGATTCTGCATTATGGTGAGTCATATAATTATTTCATTATATATTATAATGTAATATTAGAAATAAAGTGCACAATAAATATAATGCACTTGAATTATCCCAAAACCATTCCCACCCCCTATCCATTGAAAAATAGTGTTCCATGAAACCAGTCCCTGGTGCCAAAAGGGTCAGGGACTCCTGCTCTAGAGGCCAACGTTTTTGTTATATATGGAACTGAAATTAGAATATTTGAAGAATGGAAAACATTGTATTTAGTAATACAAGAACAAGATGAATGAAATTGAAACAGTTTTCCAGTCCTTATACCACTGGTAACACAGCAATCCTTCCAAATCTGATTTTCAGCCTTTTTTTTTTTAATGACAGGGTCTCACTCTGTGGCCCAGGCTGATCTGCCTCATCCTTCCAAAGTGCTGGGATTACAGGTGTGAGCCACCTCATCCAGCCCGATTTTCGACGTTTTGGAAATAATCAGTGGGCTCACATTTCAAACAAAGAATTTCAAATAGTGGTCTATACTCTTAGCCCTAATACTTGCCTTTCACTTGCCCCTCAACTGCAATGTAAAGCATGTACTGTGTGCCTGTTCTGCTTGCCTTCAACTTTTACTTCCCCTCCTTTCTGTCTCTGTCTCTCTTCATAAACTACTGATAGTGCCCACTGGCCAAACCCAATGGCCTTGATACTATTTGACTTACTCTAGCATGGACACTGCCTGCCAGTTCCTCACATGGGATTTAAAACTTTGACCCTGTTGTGACTCTTCTCCTCCCCAAAGCTTTATTCGTTGCCCTTTCTGTAGCTGCCTGGTTTTGGAGACTGGTGCTCTAGGGTCCTGCCCTCAGCCCCTTCTCATCTACCTACAGTCTCTTGGAAATGTCCCAAGCTTCACTTATTCATCTCTAACTTCAGTCTTTACAAACCCTGATGCACCAGGGGTCCTCCCCTGCCCACTGAGGGAAGCCCACACTCCTGGGCATGGGATAGATGCCTCTACTGTACTGTAAAGGCACGGAATGCGCATGTGATGTTCTGTTCATCTCTATGTTCCCATTACCCAGCCAGGTGCAGACTCAGACCTTAATCAAAGCTTGTGGAAAGGATGAATTCCTAACTTTAGTCCAAAACTTTTTTGAGGAAACTCTTTCAACACCTCTACCCGCTCTACTTCCTAGAACTCTTGCCCTACTCTACTGCACATCCTCCACAGGATTCTGAGCCTCCTTTATTTATTCTATCCTAGTCTGGATTGAGAGCATGCCCACTCCTTTCCTGTTCATCTAATCCCTCTGCCCAACCCAATCCTGTCTCCTATATTGGCAGAAAGCTCCCCAGGGGGATGGGTGTGTGTGTGTGGAAATCATTGTTACTTCTATCCACAGACCCCGATACAAAATCTTGGCTACGTGATGAGTCAATGAAGTTTGCTGATGACCCATGGCAAAATTATCCTATTCTTCCCCTTCTACCTTTATACCACTTTATACTTTGCACATGATGGGATGCCAGGGTCTACTGGGGTCTGCCCTCCCTCAGCATGTCCTCAAAGAACTCAGTCTCCATTTTGTCTCCAACACTCAGCCCATTTTCTTTTACATAGCAAGTATTCAGAAATGTGCACTCAGACACTGACCCTGCCCTCAAGTTTACAATTTAGAAGGGGAAATAAATATGCATGTTATTCTAGAGTACACGGTAAAGGATGAAAATACAGATAGTGTCTTGTGCATCTTGTGGCCTGCAAAGACAACATGTTTTCTATAAATACTTATGGAATTTCTGGATGAACAATTCTGGTGGTCTTCAGAAAGATATAATTTTCACTTTGAGGATGGGTTGGCATTTGAACAGCGCTCTGATGCATACATAGGACTTTGGCAGAAAAGGAGAAGTGGAGGAATAAAAGGAATGTATTCCAGACTGAGAGAAATTCCCCACCTGTTTGGGGAATTGGAGAGAACAGACTGGAAAGGCAGGTTGCAAAAGGTGGAAGGTCTTGGATATTACACCAGGAGAATAAACTTCATTGGTCAGTAAATACAGACTTTTGACAGTTTTTGAGCATGACAATCAGAGCTTTACTTTAGGGAGATTCATCTGGAAGTTTATAGCTGTATTCCTGACACTACCTGGTATATAGTAGACCTTCATAAATATTTTGAATATTTATAGAACCACATTGGGAGTTGTCATTTATTGACATAGATTTGTATGGAAATAAAACCATTTGGATCTGGATCTGAGATATATATATATTAAATTTTTATTTCTATTTTATTTATTTATTTTGAGACAGGGTCTTGCTCTGTTGCCTGGTCATGAGGGCAGTGGCGTCATAGCTCACTGCAATCGTAAATGCCTGAGCTCATGCAGTCATCCCACCTCAGCCCCGCAAAGTGCTAGGATTACAGGCATCAGCTCGGCCCGGGAGCTGGTATTTTCTAGTTGACAATACACACATAACTTCATACTTCACCTAACTTTCTCCCATACACTCAATACTCCTGTTCCAATTATTATCATCTCCCACTGTGATAACTCCCATAACACAGGAAACAAAAATCCACCTTCCTGTATTTCCCCCATTATTTGAATGCTTCCTTAGAATGGAAAGTCATCTAATCTAGCCCTCTTTCACATGACAGTTTGTCAAAATTTGTGTACAGTCACTACATACACAAAAAAAGGTTTCTCTTTTCCAGGATAAATATCCCCAGCCCCTTCAATTATCTGGTCTGTTTATTACCATCCTAGTCATGCCTCTGGAATTAACCAAGTGTAGCAGTGTCCCTTAAAAACATGACATCAATACTGAGCAATGAGTCCAGAAATGTCTGAAGTAAGCTGTTTCTCTGTCCTGATCTACTTTGGAATTATCCTCAACTAGTCATCTGCTACATAACACTACCTTAACTATGTATGGTACTTTATAATTTTTTAAAAAATATACTTTACTTCAGGCACATTTTCTTTTTCCACATCTCTCACTTCTATCCCTTCCTAGTTCGGTCCCTCATCACCCCAGGCCTGAATCCTGTGTCTTCTTTTTCAATTTCTTTGCCTGCTGATGCTAGACCTTGTCCTCCTTGTGCCATGTTGTCATATGCAAGTTAGCAAACACTCACTGAGCATCTGTGGTGTGCATGCCCTGTGCTCATGCTTCAGAGGATTGTTCCCAAATAGGACACAGCCTGACCCATAAACTATGGGGGAACAGTGTTCATCCAACTGTTGCATTGCAGCAGGGATGTATCCTAAGGACTGAGGATGGAGAGGGGCATTCCAGAATAGGTTTATGGAGATGGCATTTGACTAAGCTTTTACAAATTGGTGGAATTAAAACAGAAGAAGGAGTTTTCCAGGGCAAGCATGACAAGTCTAAGTGTACACCGATTTAGAGGACCCTTGAGCAGAGTTCTAGATGTGTAACAGGATGAATGGTACTAAATGACCTCAAAAAGAAGATTAGAGCAAGTAAAATGAAGGCCCTTGAGGGCCATGCTTGGGCGTCTGTTCTCATGATAGAGGGCTACTGCATTTGGTCAAGCTCCCAAAGGCATTTCCAGAATACACCACTAGTAGCACTCCCAGTGGAAGACGACATAAAAGTCAACATTTGGACAGGGAGCTCAACCAACAAGCTCTTGGAGAGGCAGCTGGCAAGCAGACCAGGAGTCCCCCGATCCCTGGCAGTGCAACCTTGATGGATCATTAACTTGTGGCCGCCTCATCTGAAATATGGAGAAAATGTCCCCTGGCAGGGTTCTGGTGAGGATTAAGGTAGATAATAGGTATTAAGTCTGGCCTCAGTGTAAGAAGTCACTAGCTTACAACTGGGGCGGGTTGGGGAACAGCACCAGCGACCGCGCAGGCAGCGCTCGAGCGTGCGCCAGTCCGCGTCCCCGCGGCGCGCGCGAACAGCAGGGATCAGGCCTTAAACCGCCCTCCGCAGATCCCGGGGCTGGCGGCGAGGTGGCCAGCGGGCTCGGCCCCCTTCCCTCTGATTGGGCGGGACAAGGCTCAGAGGTGGGCCGCGGATGAAGGGACAGTCAGGGAGTGGTTAAGCCCGGGAGGAGGGCGGGGCTCTTGCGCGGGCAAGAGGCGGGACTGCAGGCCCCTTGGCCCTAGCTGATGGCCTCGCCCCCTTTCCGGAATTCCAGCCGCGGCCTGAGGGCCGGGTCGGTAGTGCCGCCAGGCCTGCCCGCCGCGCACGGGGCGAGCGGCACGAGAGCGGGACCTGCAGCCCGAGGAGCCGCGCGCGCCACCAGCCCTTTCCTCCTTCCCGCCGCGGTCCCGCGGCCCGGAGGCGGGGTCAGCGGGCAGCTGAGCGGCAACCGCGCGGTGTCAGAGGAAGCCAGTCGGCGACCGGTGAGGGGACCGAAGGGCCGGGAGGGCCAGGGTGGCGCAGGACAGCGGTACCGAACTGGGGCCAGGCTGTCCCCGCGCTTTTGGCGACCGTCCGCTGCGGTCGGGAACGCAGCCCGGGCAGCGCGTGACGCGAAGACGCGGCGGAGCGAGCCATTGGCCGGGACACGGCGGCGGCCGCGCGGCCCGCTCCTCCCAGGCCTTGCCCTCCGCCTGTCCTCGCTGGTCCTCCCCGGGTGACCTTCGGAGCTGGCGGCTCCAAGACGCTGGGCCGGATACAAGGGCAGCGCCAGGCACCGGGCTTCGTCGGCGTTCCATGTTCCCCACTTCCCACTACCGTTTTGGTGTCCTGCTTGCCCGCTAGGTGGGGTGGCGCCACGGGCGAAGGACGGGGTGGCCCCCGGCGCGAGAAGGGGTCGCCCACGGGAGTCTGCCCAGCAGCTCCTTCCGCGCGCTGACCCGGGCGCTGCAGGATTGGCTGCGCTGCGGGGGAAGCGGGCCTGGAGGTCGACCTATTCAGGTGCGATATTACTCGTCCGTGAGGAGTCGGCTTCCGCTCCTGTTAAGTACCAGGCACCGAGTATTAAAATGAGCACTCAGCTTCGCCTTACTCTTACAGCTCACAGTCGCGGAAGTGAGACTGCGGAAGACCCATGCCGCGTACCCGGGAAGAGGGCTTGCAGACACTAGTGTGCTGGGAGTTGGGGACTGGAGTGAGGCACCTTATTCAGAGTCGCTATAAAGGATTGTCCTGAGGAGAGTAAATCTTAAGCACTGGGCAACCGCAGTTCTCAGACTTACCAATATTTTGACCTTCTCTCTTTTCATATGAAACATTATATAACAGCTTCCTTTACTAGAGTTTTCCCAGGCAAGAGGACACCCTCAGTCTCCTGTCCAAGGTCAGACAGCTGGTGATGGGAAGAACCAGAATTTGGATGCTTGCCTCTCTGGTTCCTCTAAACAGATGGCAGTTTGACTCTGTAAAGCAAAGCAAAGTATTTGCAGTTTATGCAGTAGGTAGAGCTATGGAAGATAAGGTGACTATAGAGGCCCCCTCTTCCAGGAACCTTACATTTGGGAGAATTGGATTGCAGACTAATATGCCATTTTAGAAATGTATTGTGTATGACTGATGAATGAGTGGTCAGTGAGGGAAAAAAAGACATTGAGTACCTATATGTGTCCAACTCCTTGCTAGGCCCGGGGAGGGTGCAAAAGACCCTAACGTCCCTTTTATCCCTGATCTGGAATGCTCTAGCCACTCAGTTTTACCCATGTGTCAAGGGACAGAGGATAAACTCCATGTATTTTGTCTCCCCGCCTACATCCATACCTTTTCCATACTTCACAGGAAAATATTTGTGAAACCAAAACTTCCAAAAGAATGTATTTGGATCATGATCAGACCTGGGATCATAGGTGGAAGCGAGCTGTCCTATTTCCACCAGCTCCTTGACCATGTCAGACTGGATCTGAAGCTGGAGAAGCAACTTCTTTTGAAGTACTGGACCTTGTTTCTGCTATGGGGGAGAAGGAAGCAAGGAGTATTTATTCTGGTGCTTTGAATTCTATTCCTCATCTTCACCTCTTAGAATAGGGCTTAAATCTTTCCAGAGTGTATGGGAATCAGTGTTTCCTGTTGCTTTTTTTTTTTTTAAGATTCTGTCTTTAAAAAGACAGAATCTTGCTCTGTTGCCAGGGCTAGAGTGCAGTGGTGTCATAACTCACTGCAACATCAAACTCTGGGCTCAAGCAATCCTGCTGCCTCAGCCTCCTGAGGAGCTGGGACTATAAAGTGTGTATCACCGTGCCAGCTAATTTTTTCTATTTTTAGTAGAGAAGGGGTCTCACTCTTGCTCAGGCTGGTCTTGAATTCCTGAGATCCTCCTGTCTTAGCCTCCCAGAGTGCTAGGATTACAGGGTGAGCCGCCGCATCTGGCCTATTTCCTGTTACTGTCACTGATTGATTCAGAATAAAGCTGAGTAATGGGATGAGAGGGGCACATAGAGGGTGGTAGGGGGAGCCTTTAAGAGACAGCATTATTTGAGGAGAGTCCTGAGTGAAGGGGGGAAAGAGCTTTCTCGGTGGAAGGACTTGGAAGTGGAAAGGCCCCAGAGCAGGCTCCTGAGGGCCAGGGAAACTTTTCTACTCCATACCCATCCAGAGTGGGGAGTGGATAATTTGTTTCTATCTGGTCTGGATTTCAGGGTGTCTTGGCGTGACACAATTCTGGAGACAAGAGCATCACTCAGCTCTCAAGGGGTAAGGATTCAAGGAGAAGGCAGCAGAAGAATCACCTCTCCTGATACAGCTACCGCCAGTTCCTGCCCATTCTTCTAATTGAGATAGTTCCATTTCCTGGGCCAGGGCCCAAGATTGACACAGTGCGCACAGACTAATCCTGGAGGCCCCAAGCAGTGGTCCCTGGGGCCAGCATTCCTCCCCCTTGGACCCTGGCTGCTTAGTACTTCCCACCAAGCCACTCAGCCAGGCCCGCCCCTGTTGCTCGTGAGCTGCTGCAGGCCAGCTGGGGCCTCTGGGAAGGGGTGGGGGCTGCCCTGAGAGAGTGAGAGATAGGTCATCAGGGTTGCTGCCTCCTCCTGTCCTCAGACCCACCAGTGCACTTGTGCTGGATGACTCTGGACAACCTGGTCGGGAAACTCAGGTCACAGGGGAGTAAATGATAACACCCACCTTAAAGGACCACTGGGAGGATGAAAGGGGGATGTATGTACATACAAACATGTCAGAATTGTCACGTGTTGATGCTAGTGACAACTGGGATGGTTCCACCCACAGAGTAGCAGTGAGAGAAGGTGTTGCATAAGTCACAACCCCAAGTCCCAACCAGGTGTAGATGGGCAGTACACACATCCACTTTCCAAAAGAGCAGATAGACTCCTTTGGAGGGATCTATCCTTTGGCTAGGAGCTGAGGTCTTGGGAAATGAAAGGAAGGGTCTTCTGCATGTATACTAAGGCTCAGAGGGTCAGGGAGGTGAGCGACCTTTTCCCAACCAAAGCCCTCCAGGGGCTGTCAGGTGGGCTAGCCTCCCTTTGTATGTTGTTCCAGAATTTGGAAAGGCTATTTGGACAAGCACTATTCAATAGAAATAAAATATGAACCACATCTGTAATCTTAAATTTTCTTAAAAAATGGGTAATATTTATTTTAATATTGTATTTAACCTAATATATCCAAAATATTGTCATTTCAACATATAATCAACCTTAAATATTAATGAGTTATTTTACATTCTTTTTTAATACTAAGTCTTTGAAATGAGGAGTGTATTAACCCTTACAACACATCTTAATTTGGACCAGCCAGGACCAGCCAGGTTTCCAGTGTTCAGTTGCCACTTGTGGGTCTTGGCTACTACAGTAGCCAGCACGATTCTGAATAGTTCCCCATAGCGCCATTCCCTGCTGCCCAGACTGGTTTACCTAGCTCTGGCTTCAAGATGGAGAAATCGCAAGATGACCCCTTGCTTCTCGTGAATCACGACTTTCTGGGGTCTCTCATCCCACCCCAGAAATGCTGGTGTGGCAGAATAGATAACCAGGGAAGAAAAATCTTTATTCTGGCTCAAGAATGCAACTCAGAAGAAAAATCTCTCACAGTAGATTGTTAATAAATGTTCTAAATCCTGATTAATTCTAACACTCCTGATTTATAATTTGTGACCAATTAGATATGGTATGAAATACCTATATCTATTAAGAAACAAAAAAATAAAGTGATATATGAAACTCAGAAGTTTATCTTGAATCTATTTTAAATGTTAATTTTTCCATTAGCTTACCTTACTTAGTACCTGTTTTTATTAGCTATCTGTACAGTATTTGTAAGCATTAAGTCTATGAAAGGTACTTCAACGGTTAGGATTTTCACTAATTCACATAATTGTTGCCAAGCTTTCCTATATTTATTTTTTTTCCAAAGTAAAATAAAGTTGGTAGTGTAACAATTTCAAAACTCACATTAACTCAGGAAAGTGGTCAGCACAGCCTAGAAATCATTGGTTTTTGGCCCATAATACTTTTTCTTTCAGGTTTCCACCTTAAGCACAGAACCTTTTTGCCTCCAGGGCAAGCTCCAGCATGGGGTGAGGTAGAGAAGAGAGACTTGAAGGGCCCAGCCTGACATTCACGCACCATACCTGCATCCTTCCTGATCAGAGTCTTTCTTACCCCCGTCCATAATGGGAGGAAATGGTATCTTTATGTGCCATTTATGTGTGTATGTTGGTGTTTGTGCATTTGTCTTACCTTCCTTGGGCATATTCCCTGGGACACAGTGGCCTGTGGGAGGCTGAGTGCCCAGAAACATGGTCTCCAGATTCCCCTGGAGGAGGTAGAACACTCACTGGGGAATAAGCATGACTTTCTCTGGCAGTTGGGATCAGCCACTGAGTCTCCAGCAAAGGTTTTAGTCTCATAAGGACAAACATTCCTGTGAACCGATGTCCAATTGGAATGAGCAGCCCAAGTGTCTGGGTTGAAGGTTCTGTGGAGGAGCCAAGGGACTCCCTCTAAAATCTGCTCTTGAGTGTGCAGAAGGCCTCCTGCCCCTGCTTGCAGATTTTGTTTAAAAATTATCCTCTTTGAATAAGATGTCTGGGATTTAAAATACTCTAGACAAAAAGAAAAAAAAAATGGAGTGATATCACAGATGAAACAAGAATGGCAAAATAGTGATTTATGATACTATTCTCCCCAGTTTAGTTTTTTACATTTGAAAATGTCCCTTAAGAAACACCCTCCTCAAGGAAATACTTCTCTCTCTCTCCCTATTTCTGTCCTACTCAGCTGAAATTCACATTTTCTGTCTGGGCAGAGTGGCTCATGCCTGTAATCTCAGCACTTTTGGAAGCTGATGCAGGAGCCTAGGATTGTGAGGCTGCAGTGAGCTATGCTTACACTATTGCACTCCAGCCTGGGCAAGAAAGTGAGACTCTGTCTCTAGAAAAAAATAAAATAAAGAAATTCACAGTTTCCCTGTTACTTCATCCTGCAGGACACAGCACATCCTGTTACAGACAGGCAAGAGGAAGGTATCCTGCGTCCGCCATGCTTGCCCAGCACAGAGGACAGCAGAAGCTCCAGAGCCCACTCCTGCAGGTTTGCTGTTTTCAAGGCTTTTTTCACTCGTCCCCATTTGCATCCAAAAGATGAGGATCCTGACTGGGGGGGTATTTTATAACTAAAGTTTTGAGTATTTATGATGAATATTCATCTGCTAATAGGAAAATGACTGCTGACTATTTTGCTTGCTTCCTCTCCCCAATCTGGTAGGTGACAGGGGCTCTTCTGAACTAACAACTGTATCTAATCTCCACTGTCCCACTCACTGAATTGGGCTGGGGACAGATCCATGGGCCTTGAGGGAAGTAGTCACTGGTGAGGCCAGCCAGATGACGAGGGCATTCGAGGTTCTATGCACATACTACAAGGGCTGACCCTGCTCCCAGTCAGCTGCCTGGAGTAACTTGTCAGAAGGATTCAAGGATACTACTTGAGATAAACAAGATAGCAGAGTAGATCTGGTCTTCATAAAGGAGTTTCTCTAATAGTCCAGATGCTCAGATCCGTGGGGCTGGAGCAGTGAAGAAAGTGTGCGGAATGTTCACAAACAATTTGGATACCCTGAGAATTAGAAAGGATGCCCCTTCCTTATCCCCAGCCTTTCCCAAAAATGTGAAAAGCAATTCTTCGATATTGCTAGCAACTTTTGATAATATTTTTTTTTGTGAATTATGTAAAGTTGAGTGGCTTTGGATAATTCACCAAATGGCTCTTGAGTTGCTTTCTCAACTGGGGTTGTGTACTGGTTTGGGGTAGTTGCTTATCAGGTGTTGTCCAAAGCCAAGGAACAATATTTTGGGGTTTTTCAAATATCTTCGTTTGCCCAGGCCCCAGCCCTTCAATAACACCACGGTCTGAGCCTTTTGCCCAGACTGCTGCTGCTCGGCCTGTCTGTGCTCCATCGCATTGCCTTTTTGTCCTCTAGCCCAAGCCTGGCTGGGTTCGCAATGACGACTCAGGAAACTTGGGAGTTAGAAGGTGGCCTTTGTATGGTCTAAGCCCTGGGGCGTCTTCTCATTGGCCCATCCGTCCTTGGTCATTGCCTAATGCATCCCCAGGTGGGGATCCCCAGTCCAAGGCCAGAAAACAGGCTGCGCACTCCCTTCCCTCCCAAGCAGTGTTGATGTTTGTCACACTGAAAGTAAGCTCCCCTTCTGGATCCATTCCTGCCTGTTCTCCCGGACACCTGCAGTCTGTGCCCCTGCCCTTCCAGGTAGTAAGTACAAGGACACCCCCCTATCTATTTCTGGGACTCATGTGGCTTTGCTTCGTCTTGGAGAAGGGAATCCAGAGAGGGACTGAGTAAGTTACAGGAAATAGGGAGTTCACTTTCCCCCTTCCTTCCGTCAGAGCTGTTGCTGGGGCTCACCGAGACCTTCTCCCCGCAGGCTCCCGGGCAGAGTGAACCTGGCCACAGCCCGCCTCTGGAACAGTTGTAACGTCTGCCTGTGAGACAAGAAATCCTGGAAACCACAGACCAGTTTTCAGGGCCTCTCCCTTTTCTCTGTTGCCTTTCCCTTTCCAGGCTTTAACAATGAAAATTATCCGCAGTGGGAGGAAGTGCACCCCAAAGTGTGAGTGGCGCACTACTCTGTGAGCCCCCCTCACCATGTTCTCCGCACCGGGGGCGGTTGCGTCAGGAAGGCCTTACGCGTGCGGCGAGTGTGGCAAGAGTTTCCGCTACAGCTCGGTACTGCTGAGGCACGAGCGTGCCCATGGCGGCGGCCGCGGCGGCGTCCACTGCCTGGAGTGCGGCGAGCGCTGCGCGCGGGCTGCCGACCTCCGGGCGCACAGGCGCACGCATGTGGGCCAGACCCTCTACATCTGCGGCGAGTGCGGCCAGAGCTTCCGCCACAGCGGCCGCCTGGACCTACACGTGGGTGCTCATCGGCGCAGCCGCGCTTGCCCCTGCCGCATATGCGGCCGCCGCTTCTCGCACTTCCCCGCGCTGCTAGTGCACCGGCGCCACCGACACCCGCCCGAACGGGCCCGCCGCTGCCCGCTATGCGCCCGTGCTTTCCGACAGAGTGCGCTGGCCTTCCACCAAGCGAGGGCACACGCCCCGGGGACAACCTCCGACCCGCCGCACCGCTGCACGCAGTGCCCGCGGGCCTTCCGCAGCGGCGCAGGGCTGCGGAGTCATGCGCGTGTCCACGTGGCCCAGAGCCCCGTGCCCCGGCGACCCCGTGCCCCGGACACGCACCAGTGTGGCGTGTGTGGCAAGAGCTTCCGCAAGAGCTCTACGCTAACGCGACATCTGCAGACGCACTCGGGGGAGAAGCCCTTCAAGTGTCCAGAGTGCGGGAAGGGCTTCTTGGAGAGTGCCACGCTGGTGCGCCACCAGCGCACGCACACGGGAGAGAAGCCGTATGCATGCGGTGACTGCGGGCGCTGCTTCAGCGAGAGTTCCACATTACTGCGCCACCGGCGCAGCCACCAGGGCGAGCGGCCACATGCGTGCGCCACTTGTGGCAAGGGCTTCGGGCAGCGCTCCGACCTCGTGGTGCACCAGCGCATCCACACTGGTGAGAAGCCCTTCCCGTGCCCCGAGTGTGGCCGCCGCTTCAGCGACCGCTCGGACCTCACCAAGCACCGGCGCACGCACACGGGCGAGAAGCCCTACCGCTGCGAACTGTGCGGCAAGCGGTTCACGTGCGTGTCCAACCTCAACGTGCATCGGCGCAACCATGCTGGCCACAAGCCACACAGATGCCCCGACTGTGGCAAGGCCTTCAGCGTCGCCTCCAAGCTTGCGCTACATCGCAAGACGCACCTGGGCGAGCGGCCGGCGGAGTGTGCTGAGTGTGGCAAGTGCTTCAGCCACAGCCGCTCGCTGTCGCAACATCAGCGGGCCCACACACGCGCCCGCACTGCTGCTGCCGCCGCCCAGGCCACAGCGGGGGCTACCCTGGTCTTCGCTGGTCCGGCTGTAGAGGAAAAGCCAGGGCTCTTTATATCCCAGTTGAGAGAGACTTGCTGAGGGGCTTCTCTGAAGAGGATAGGCAAACACCCACATCGTGCCACAGGGACGGGGTCGGGGATGGGGCAACTCGCAGAGGGACGTTTGGGAAAGGACGGTGTTGTGACCTGCTGCTTTTCCAGTTTCTGTGGGTAGCCCTTCACCTACCCTGCCTCTACACCCTCCCTGTCAGCTCTTGTCCCATTCTCAGTCCTTGCATCGTCCGGCCTGGTTCTCTCCCCCGAGTGTAGGTGCAGGGCGTTAGGGGCACCTCTCAGACTCCCTGTGTGCAGGAGAGCCCAGGTATCGGTATGTCCCGTTACTGCTACCGTGATCTCTGGTGTTTCCTTTGCTGTTTCTCTGCCCGTGTTGTCTTCTCTTGTCCCATCTCCTTAACCCAGCCTGCACCTCTCCTGTGCTTCTTCCCCAATACTTTCACTGTCCTGTCCCCTAAGATAATGATCACTGATTTGTGATCAGTCACATGTTGCTGGCCCTGTGGTCATCTTGCCTCTTGGTTCCACCTGTTAACCTTTATGCTGCTTTCTCCCTCTGCTTCTGAGACACAGGTGTGGAGGCAGGAGGTTATCGAGCAGGGAGGACGTATCCCTGCCTGCAGCTGCCTGCTCCCTGGCAGAGGGGGCCTACCCATGTGAAGGTGGATGCGCCCTTCAGCACCGCCATTCATCTGTCCCCAGGGCAGATCAAGGTGCCTCTCAGGACAGTGTTCTCCAGCCAGGTTGGAGGCATTTGCCCTGAGACCCAAGCCAAAACCACATGTCCACAGAGCTAGGCACTACCAAATGGAGCATCAGAATGTTTCCGAATCTAGCTTGGAGCCCTGGGGAAACAGATTCCACACAGGGAAGCGGGCAGGATGGAAAATCCCCCTGGAATTAGCCAACAAACTTTTTGCTCAAGGCTGGTAAAATAAAGAGTTGCTTGGGTTCTGGATGCTAAGAATTCCCTTTGTCAAGTGTTAAGGCTGCTGTCTTCAGACTTTGGGAGTGATTCAAGAGCCAGGTCCCACCACAGTTCCAAGGTCTCTTACCCCTTCCCAAGGAAGCTCAGTGATCGGGCATGTAGGACCTCTAGAGTCTATACTAGAAGGCAAGACTTCAGGGCCGACACATTTGGTTTCCTCAATTAATGGCCAAGTACAAGATGGCCTTGGGTCAGTATTCTTGCTCCAGCCTGTCCGCCTGGGTGCCTCAGGACTCTCCAGACTGTCACAGCCTGCTCTACTTGAATATGAGGGTGGGTGTCCTACTCCACAGGAAAGGGCTGCAAAGTGCCAAAGTGAGCCTGGAAAGAAAATTGGCCCCTCAGGGTCAGAGCAGGTGAGGGCCTCCAGAGAGAGGAACAGGGCCTGCACCTATGCTGCATTCTAGCGGAGCCTGCTTTCAAATAGATCCAAAATTCCTGCACTTCAGGTGCCGAAATACTCGTTCTGCCCACACATGCCCACGTAAAATACTCTGTTTATTCTGTCCTTTGGGAAGACTAAAGTAGTCCAGCTCCCCTAGATCCCAGTTTTGTCCCAAGCCTGTACTCCCCATCACCCTAGTTCCAGGGTACCAGGCATCTGGGCTCTCTCCTTGCTCCTTTTCTGTCCCTGGGGTCTGGTTCCGCAAAGCCAAAGCCACAGAAGAGCTTATTGTAGAGGGAGCAGGGTTGCAGCCTGAGGAGATAGACAGGGCCTGGACCCCTTAGGCTCCGGGGCACAGATGCTGGGACAAGGCTCCAAAGGGCCACTGGGTGACTCTTGGGCTGGGAGCAGGGCCGGGTGACTTTTGCTACAGTGGGCTGCAACACTGTCTGGCTTCTCAAAGAGCTTGCCGCAGAACTCACAGGGGAAGCGCAAGGCAGCCACCGTCTCTGCATGCTTGCGCCGGTGCCAGTTCAGGGAGGCCTTCTGGCGGCAGGTGAACCCGCATATTTCACACCTGGAGCCAGGGACAGAGGAGGGAAGGAAGAGGCCTCGGCCCATCTTGACTTCCCCAGGAGTTCCTTCTGCTTCCCACTGCCTGGGTGTCCTGCCTGCCTGACTGCCGGACCCCACTTCCTCCCCGCTGGCCTCTGGTCCCTGGCCCTCAGACCCTGGTCTCCCACACTCACTGCAGGGGTTTTTCTCCAGTGTGGATGCGCCTGTGGATGACAAGGTTGCTGCTAGTGCGGAAAGACCGGGCGCAGAACTCACAGATGTAGTCCCGGGTGTCTGCAGGCACATGAAGGACACTCTAGTATCCACCCCCAGCCTGTGGCCCCTCCTCAGCCCACCCACCCACCATCCCTCATCCCCCACAGGAGTGCACCGGTACTAGATGTCAGGAGGCCTGGATTCTAATTAGTTGTCCAAATCATGGAGCCTGTCTGGACTGCCTTCACCTGACATGGTCGTGACAGTGGAGATATGAACACAGAGAATGTGACACCCAGCCAAAAGACTTCGTTACTGTCACTCCTCCAACCCTGCCCAAACCATGGCACTCCCAGCAGAAGTGCACCTCCCTGCATCTGAGTCTCTAAGCTGGTTTTCCGCCATGGGAGACGCAAGGAATGGAGAGTTGGGTCCTTATGTGTGGACTGAAGGCACCAGGCACAGCCAAGCAGAAGCCTGGAGTCACAGACAGGAATTAAGAATGAAGTCCAAGGCCCAAGGACAGTCCCTGGCACCTGGAATTGTCCACCCATTCCGTCCTGCCTATTCCACCGTCCCAGCCCCCATCAGTGGCCTCTGGAACTCTGTGTCTGTAGGTAGCCAATCCCCTCTCCTTTTTCCCTGAACCTGCCCTCCCTACTAGTTCCAACAGCACCAGCCTGTTGCCTGTGGTCACTGCAGCACCAGCAGCTCCTATGAGCTGCTGTGGTTCTTCTCCTACACCCTCAGGGCCTACAGGAGAGAAGGTGTCTTTGCTTCTCACAGTGCCCTTTATACCTCCACCACCACCTCTCTGAAGACCCTGCCAGCAGACCCCCCCACACTCTCACATCTACAGCCTCTCGTCCCTTGGTCCCCATTTACTCCCCGTTGATCCACACCGCTCTGGCCCCAGGTCCTCTACTCCCGTCTGCCACTACTCCTGCTGTTGCTCAGCCCTCCGGCCCTCTGTTCCCTGACTTCGCTGACCTCATGCCCCAGCACCCTCAACCACCACTCCCAGGTCACACCCAAGCACAGCACCACCTTGGAAACTGCAATTTCAAGCATTCTGGTTCCAGCCAGGGTGTCCTACCTTGTCCTGCTATGATAATCCCAGGGCTGGTCCACTGGCCCCACTGCTTTCCCTGCCCCCCGTCCCCTCTCAGGTCTATTTCCAAGGCCGTCTCTGTGGCTTTCCTTCACTCACACTACCAATCTGCCTGCCCCTCTCTCTCCCTCAGCTCTACCTGCTTGGTTAAAGCCCAGCTCAGGATAAACACAACCCTTGGTCTTGCTCCAGACCTGCCCCTGTGTGCTGAGGGGGTACAAAACTCCCCCTTGGCCTCTCCTTTCATCTACAGCCACAAGTTTCAAGGGCTTCCTCTGCATCTGCATTTTCATGGTCAGTTCATTCTTCTACTTTCTAGAATCCAGAAGACATTTCACACCACCTTCTCTTTCCACTGGCCTCCTCCAGCCCACCATCCTCACTCAGCAATGCTCTCATTTTTAAGTCACCAAGAAGACAGAACAAACCAGAAGAGAACACCCACATCCTCCACCCACCAAATCCACTAGGCAACTTGCATCTGTGCCTGCACACGTAAATACTCAAACTGCTCTCCTGGGGCTGCCCTCCACTGAGCCCCTTAAGAACCACCCCACTTCATCTGAGGTCCCCCATCCTGCCCCGGCATCAGCAAGCCTTCCCTCTGTATGAATCATTCCCACCTCTGTGCCCCAAACCCACAGGCTTCCAGCCAAGACCCCATTTCTCTGCTCATCTTCACAGCAAAACCCCACAAAGAATTGTCCAGACTTACTGTCTCCACTTCCTCAGCTCCACTCTGTCTTGAACGCACTCCATTGCTGGCTGTCACCCCCATGGTTCGACTGCACCTCATGTGTGCCATCCTGTCATCTGGCCATAGATGGCTTCCCCACTGCCACATTTGGTGGCCTGTTCTCATTCTCACCTTAATTGGCCTATGGTACTAGCACTGGTTCCTCCCTGCCCTGGAGTACCTTCTGTCCTTTGTTCTCCAGATACACTCTTTCCCTTCCTCCCTGCCCGCCTGGGCTGCCCTGCAATAGTGGGTGTGCTGCGCTCAGATCTCTCCTCTACCTACCCTCACTCCCACTCCAGCCCCATGGCTCTAAGTGACACCCGTATGCTCATGACACACACATTTATATTTTTGCCTGACATCTCCCCTGCCCTGATTCCAGATTCAAATCTCCTGGGATTTCTAATTAGCATATCTCAAATCAAATTTCCCTCTCCCCAAGCCCACTTTCCCCCTTATTTTCAGGAAATCCCATCATCTTCTGCCCAGATGCCCAGGCTAGAATCCTCTGAGTCATCCCCTGGCTCCTCCCTGCCTGCCCCACCATGAGTGGCCAGATTCCATCCTCCTGGCTCCATCTGCACATATGTAAGCCTCCGGCCACTTCTCACTGACTCACTTGCCACCAGCAAATCCAGGCTGCCACCACTACCTGCGTGCGCACCTCTGTAGTCTCTTCGCAGCTGAGCACCTGGTTCCGTCCATCTGCAGTCCCCGTTCTTTACACAGCAGCCACAGTGTTTGCAAGTCAGCCCTGTCCCTCTGCTGCTCCAGACCCTGTGATGATGCCCGTCTTCCTCGGAGCAGGAGCCAAGCCATTCTAGCAGGGGTCTCCAAGGTACCCACCACCTACATGACCTCTCTTTCTTCCCTTCTCACCTCCTGGCCTCCTCCCTGTTCCTGGAACACGCTATGCAGACGCCACCTCAGGGCTTTCCCACATGTGCTGCCCTCAACTGTAGGGTACGGGTCTCCACTCCTCGCTTCACTTAGGTCTTTGCTCAAACCATCTTCTCTTTCTACAACAGCAACTCCTCCCTCACGCTCTCTTCCTTTCCCGACTCCACACGTCTTCCTAGCCCTGTATCATTAGAGCGGCGGCCTCACAAGGGTTAGGCTGCCTGCCTTATTCACTGCTGCACCCAGCACCTAGAACAGTCTCAAACAAGCAGGTGCCCAAAACACAGGGAATATAGAATGAGTGAGTGAGAGTCATCGCTCAGAGGGAGGTGATGGAACCCACAGAAGGGGAGGTGACAGGACCCACATAGGGGAGAGTGAAGGGCCCCAGGAAGGGAGGTGGAATTCTACCACTCACCACTGTGCAGCTTCATGTGCTCCTTCAAGTGCTTCTTAAAGTTGAAGGATTTCCTGCAGCCCGGCTCTGGGCAAGAGAAGGACTTCTGGTGGATGTGCTGGTACTTCTTGTGGTGCTAGGGGAGGAAATGGGTGGCAGGGAGAGAAGAGGCAAAAGGATAGCTGCCTTCCCGAGGGAGACCGACTAAGCTGACCTGGCAGGCAGCTCCTCTCTGCCCCCGTCCTGTCCCCTGGGCCCCAGCAGTTCTCCCTGTCAGGGCCCACTCATGTCGTCAGGGCCCAGGTCCTCACCTATACCAGGAGCACCACATCCATCCCGTCCTGACCACTGAACTCTGCCCTCACCCTTTTCTGCTCTGGACTTCCATTATCTCACCCCTTGTCATACCCTACCCTGCAATGTCCTACAGTGTTCCCTGTACAAAGTGCCACTCTGGGTGACACTCCTGGTTCATGAACCCCCGCATTAACTGCCTGCCAGAGAGGGGGAAGTAGTTTGGGTGACTGTGATTATCCTCTTTGGTGTCAGTATTAATATACAACAGTATCTTCCAGGCTATTTACTTTCTACTAACAGCTCACTATAGGTATATATATATATATATTTTATGTATACATATATGTGATTTTCTTTTAAATCTATTTTGGAAACACACACACACACACACAGGCTCTCCACCTGGAATACTTTTTTTTTTAAGGTAACAGGTTCTTCAATCTTAATTCCCTAATGCGGAAGTATTTGTTTTTGTTTAACCTAATTTGCTACCCTGGCTCACTAAATTGCATGGGCTGTCCCCATTTTCATAATCCCGTTTTTCCATAGTTAAATTTCTGGGGGCTGCCTCAGTCTCCTCCAGTATGTTCGACTTGCCCCTGCCAAATGCTCTTCTCAGCCCAGAGCTTCACTGTCTGTCACTCCAGGACTTGATTCCTTTCTATGTCGCTGCTGCAGACGGCACTGCCCGTGCTGTCCACTCGCACCTCCCCATCCCCCTGGTCTGTGGCCCTGCCCAGCCTCAGGACCTGCCCTGCCGCGGGCTCTGGCTGACTGGGAGGCTTGGGCCCTTCCCGCTCTATGCCTCAAATGTCTCATGCGATGAGGCTGGGGACGGGACCATCTCCCGGGCCTCCTGCTCTTGGACTACGCACTCAAGCTGGCATGGTGAGGCCTCAGCGTGCACTCTGGAGCCAGGCCACCAGGTTCAGAACCCTAGCACTGCCACACACTAACTGAGCCTCAGGCGACACTTAACCTTTCTGTGTGCCTAAGTTTCCCTGTCTGCAAAGTGGGAATAATATCAGCACCTACTCCATAGGGATGCTGTGACGATCAAGACTTAATACATGTCAAGTGCCTAGAATTGTCATTAGCACCCATGGGAGCCTGATGAACGCCACTATCATCTCTGTGTGGTCCTCGGAGGGTCCATGCAACAAGCAGTAGCAGGCAGTGACTGTGTGTGCCTGACGCTTGGTTCTCTGCCTCAACTACCAGTCATCTGGTTTAGTGGTTATTTATTATAGGAAAGCTCTGCATGTCCACCCTAACCCTCCTCTGCCTGGCTCTAAGCCCCGCCATGCCTTAGGCTCCTTTTCCTCAGCTTCTCCTTCAGCCCCTCTCCCCTATCCTAACAGCTACACAGGCCCCACCCTGTGCCCCTCACATTCAAATACTGCCGGTTGGAGAAGATCCTTCCACAGCCAGGGAAGTCACAAGGCATCAGCTCTCTTTTGGCAGCTTTCCTGGGAAAGAGAATGGAGAGCAGCAGAATGACTCTTATCTACTCTCCTCTGCCTCTCTCCTCTTGCCCCGCCCCCTCAGAGTCCCATGTCCCCAAGTCCTACCTAATTCTCCTGGAGCCAATCTGTGCAGTGTCCTCATCCCAGGCTGGAGTTGGAGCAGACTGGGCTTGACTCCCAGTGCTACAGGCAGCAAAGAGGGAGCAGAGGGCCTTGAGGGAGGGCCACATCCCAGGGAACTGTAGCCCTCTCTGTCTCAGCCATCTGGTTACCTGGCCAAGAGCTCAGTCTGCTGGGCTGCTCGAGAGGTCCCAGTGAGCTCCAGCTGTCCCTCAACTTCCACAGGCAGAAGAGCCCTGGAACCCAATGAGGATGCTGACAAGGATGGCACAGCAAGAGGAGTGGAGAAAGCTGTAGGAGCTGGTGGTGTCTCCCCCTCCTTAGGTGTGTGAGAGACAGGGGATGGGGGTGGTCTGGGGGCATCTGGTTCACTGCTGAAAAGAAACAAAGAGGAGGAGGGCATTATCTCTCTGGGCACCCAGCCAGCCCCCAGCTCAACCCTAGCTGCTAACCTGAGAAGATCCCAAACTTGGAACAACCCTACCCCCGCCATGCTCTGCACTCACACCTGCTTTCGGCCTTCAGTCTCCCCAAGCCTGACCTTGCCCCTGCCACCCGCTCAGTTCAAAGCCTGCAGTTCTTTCCGCCTTCCCCCAAACCAACCCTGCCTTCCCCACCAACGAACCCATCCCTCCAGTCTGCAAAGCTCTGAACTGACAGGCCAGCCACTTCCTCCCTCTCTGGCTCTGCTCAGCACCCTCCCTCAACCCCAACTTGCTCATCTGGAGAGGAGCTGTAGGTCCACAAGCTGGCATCACTGAGCATCTCCTCTTCATCCTCATCGTCCTCTTCTTCCTCACCCTCTTCCTCTCCTGGGGGTGGGAAGGTCTCTGGTGGGGGTCCCACCCCCCTGCAGGCCCAAAGAAGGCAAGCCTGAGGTCCTACTCCCTCACCCCCACTATTCATGCAGGTCCACCCTGGCCCTCCTACCTGTATCCTCACCTGGGCAATCTGGCCTCTTGAGTCCTCTCATTATGCTCAGATTCCAAACCTGTTGGCACAGGCAGGGTCAAAGGGGAAGGAACTCTGGGCTCAAGGGATGAGAACAGGTAGAGTTCTAAGGTCCGAAGTGATGGGAGACTCTTAAAAAGGAGGGGACGAGGGGGGCAAAGGCTACTGGAATGGAAGAGGGTGTTTTCAGAGATGACACAGTCACATGGTTCAAAAAAATAAAAGTATAAAAAGTACACAGTGAAAAGTCTCCTTTCTAATACTGTCCCCCTATCACCGAGCTCTTCCCACAGGCAACCTGGTTTCCTATGTGCCCTTTCAGAGATCTTTTAGATACATTCACAAGTACATAGAAATAAATATTCTTTTCCCTCTTATTTTTATTTTCCACCAATGATAGCATACCATACACCCTATTCTGTGTTTTGTTTTTTATACTTAACAATGTATTTGAGGATACGTTTCCTTGTCAGCATAGAGTTTTTCCATTGAGAAAGGATCATTGTTAGAGAGCACGGCTCTGAGCTACAGAAAATAGGAAATCTTTTTCCTCCTCTCTTTCCACAACCCTTCTTTTCCCCGGCCTACCTGCAGGCTCCTGCCCACTCCTGGCCTCTGGGCACCAACTTCTCCTGGCTGTATGTGGAAGGGGTGCTGGCTTGGGTGCCTCCGTAGGTGTAGGGCTCAGAGAGGGTCCCCAGGAGAAGGTGTGGCCTGCCGAGCACTCCCACACAAGCCCCCCATCTTGGCCCCCAGGCCCCCGAAGCCCAGGCACCAGGCTGCACTCTCGGCTGTGGGCATGAGACAAGAGCACCAGATACTGCAGACCGTTGAGGGGCAAAGGCTCAGGACCTGGAAGGGTGGGGGAAGCAGTCAGGCTGAGCTGGGAGGCCTCCTCCTCTCACCCTGAAGAGCCATATCCAACAGCCCTGACCCTCCAAACTCCTGGGCAATCTCAGCCCTACTCTTTTATTATTCTTCAAAGCCCAGACCCCTCAAGGTCCTGATATATTGTTTCGTTCCCCAGAGGCTGCCCTCATCAAACTACTCTGGCTCCCCAACTCACCCCTCCATCCCCAAACTCACTCAGGGCTCCCTTTGATCCAACCCACTCAGACGGAGTGTTTCTGGGTCTCCCTGTTGCCCCTCTTCCCTCTGGCTCCTACCTGCAGCCATCCCCTGCCTACCTGCACAGAGGATGCAGCCTGAAGAAGTGTATCTGCCAGCAGAAGAAGAGGCAGGTCAGCTCAGGGCCCAGGTGGCCACCACCCTCTGCCCTGGGCACTCACACCTGTGAGGGGCCAGCCCTAATGGCACCCTATTCGCTTGGACCACGAAGAGGGGATAGGACCCTAGAAGACCACAAACCACATAGGCCCTCCTGCTGAAGTGAGAAAGGAGCTGGCGGCAGCACTTGGCCCTGGAGAGGGCGCTAAGGGCTGCTGCCTGGGTCCCCTCCCCAGAACCCCGTCCCGGACCCCTAACCGGTCCAACAGGAACTTGGCCAGCTGCGAGTGCAGGGAGAAACCCAGCCGCTCCTTGAGAAGGCACCACTGCTCCATATGGCCGCCCAGGCGGATGCGGCATTTGCTGCGGCGCGCATCCAACTGGCGCCGCTTCTCCCTCCGCCTGTGAGACAAGTCCGCCGCCGGGGAGGAAGCCATGTGCACCAGAGCCTGAAGGGTGGGAGAGACATGTATGTCATCAGGGACCCCAGAACTGTGGAGTCCGAGACCTGGGCTCCACCCGCCTCTAGGGCCTCAGTTTTCTCATCAGTGAATTGGGGCAGGACTAAACTATTTTAATAGCAGCAGCAGGTATGGGGCCAAACCACCCCTCCTCATATTACAAGGTGTGTAAGCTGAGCGCTTACACAGGTCGTCAGGTGGGAGGTTGGTGGACAGAATCAAAGTCAGAACAAAGGCCTGGGCCCTCCAGCCCAAGGAAGGGGTGTGAGACCTTCGTGGGGAAATTTCAACTGGGGTGGGGACACAGACACTTCATCTTGAAGAGGGCATCAGCCCTCACCGGTTTATAGGGGAAGGAGGGAACGTGTCCCGGTGTGCACCTGGGGGTGCTCTTCATAGTTGGGTCCAGCGGGGGTGGGGTCGGGGAAGAGGTCTGAGGGTGCCCGCCACCCCATCTTGGGCTGACCCACGTAACACTCACGATGCACAGAACGGACCCATCCCCATGGCAGCTCCCAAGCCGTCCAGACGCCCGGCCGCGACACCCCCTACCCCCGGCCTACACCACCGCGGCCTTACCTGCGCGCCCCCGCCCGCCCTCACCCTGACTGCGACTGCGCCTGCGCCTCCCCGGGCTCGCGCGCAGGCCCGGAGAGCTGCGGGAGGACCGGGGTCCACCTCGCGAGCACCGCCGCCGTTTCTCTTTTAAGAAGAAACCGTCCCCTTCTGCGTCGGTGGCTCCAGCCCGGAACTGGGGCCCGGACCCGAGGGGAGGGCGCTGACGGCTCGCACTTGCGCAGTGGCTGCCGCGCAACGCCTACCGGGAAGCCCGGTTCCTCCGCGCGAGCTGCCCGCGGGTGTCGCGGCGCCGCGGGGAGTTGTGGTTGGATTGTTTTTGAAACCAGAGGCCTGGAGGGAAGGTAGGGTCAAGCCCTCCTGGGCGCCTACCCCAGTGCCTCCAGCCTGTCCAGGGACGTTGCCTTCTCAGTTCCCAGTTTGCACTCACCTTTGACTCCCCCTCACTGGTAAGCCAACGTAGCGCAGCGTCAGCCTCCTCAAAAGCCGGCTAGAGCCTTCGCTGTGCCGCAGAGGCCCCACCTGCTGTGGTCCTTAGTCTCTATGGGCATCAAAATTCCTCCGAAAAGTTGCCTAGGTCTCTGTGGGCTCCTTCTCACTTCTCATTCTCTTCTCTTCGAATGGCTGCAATGGAGCTTCCCTCTTCCCCAGGCCGCTGCAATGGCGCTTCTCAAGGGCGCTTGCGACCGCGATGTTGCTAAGTGCAGTGGTTGGTTCTCTCTGCTTCTCTTCCCTAAACAGCTTGTGAGTGTGTAGATCTCTACCTCCTCATCCTTATGGCCCGCCGCACTTTTTTCCCCTAGTCTGACTTCTGTGACTTCACTAGCTCCTGGTTTTCCTCCCTCCTCGCTGGCTTCTTTCATTTTTTGAATCCTCCCGTTCTGTCCCACCAAAGGATGAAGTGTACTCTGGCTCAGGATCTGGACCAAGTATTCTCTCTTCTGGATATGTTCTCTTCTTGGATGGTCTAATCAAGTTCCATGGCTTTAAGTACGAGGGCTCCCAGCTTTAGATTTCCAGCCTAGCTCTCTTTCAGCTACACACACACACACACACACACACACACACACACACACACACACACACATAAAACCGTTCGGCTGTATTTCCCTGGTTAACTGAGTTAATACACTTAATACATGTACAGAACCGAGGATAGTGCCGGGCATGTAGACAGCACTGACACATGCTAGCTGATATTTTTTCAAACATGACTATGGCAAACATATAACACTTAATAATGCCTTTCCCCTCTCCCATCTCAGAAAACAATGTCATCATCCACCCACTTGCTAAGACCAAAAACCTGGGAATCAGCCTTAACTCTTTTCCTTTTGTGACACCCAAACCACATACATCAATACGTGGTGTTGGTCATATCTCCAAAAATATATCTTGACTCCATTCACTTCTGACCCTTGCACTGCTAAAACCCTACTCAAAGCTACCTGTATTTATTTTCTGTGGTTGGTGTAACAAATCACCACAAACTTGGTGGCTGAAAACAGGAAAAATTTATTGTCACACAGTTCTAGAAGCCAGAAGTCCAGTATCAAGGTGTGGGCACGGCCACACACCCTGTAAGGGTTCTAGGGAAGAAACGTTTTCTAGTTTCTTCTAGCTGCTTCTAGTGGTTGCTGGCATTCCCTGCCTTGTGGCCACATCGCTTCAATCTTTGTCTCTGTGGTCACATTGCCTCCTTCTCTTCTGTGTCAAATGTCCCTTTGCTTCTCTTACAAGGATGCTTGTGAATACATTTAAGAGTCCACTCGAATAATCCAAATAATTTCCTCATCTCAATATCCTAAAATAATTACATCTGCAAAGTGTTTGCCATATAAGGTAATCTTCACAGGTTCCAGGGATTAGGGCATGGATTCCTTTCCAGGACCTTGTTTTAGCCTGGCATACCATCACGTCTCACCTGGTCTGTGGCCCCATCTTCCTAAAAGATCTGCCTCCTACTTTACCTTCTACCCTCACAAAGCAGGGAAAATGACCCCAAAGATCAAATTTCTTGCTTAAAACCTTTTGGTGGTCTCTAGTGCAATTCAAAACCCTTACCATATTCTCACCGCCCTATGTGATCTGGCCCTTGGCTGCTTCTCTGGCATCTTCCCCCACTGTTCCCTCCTTTGTCTACTCTGTCATAGCCCTTCTCACCTTTTTGCTATTTCCTCAGTGTGTCAAGCATGCTGGAGGGAGTTCTTTTCTCTGTGGAGCACTCACCCCCTCACCCAGCTTCCTTCTCATCATGTAAACCTCAGCTCTACGATCACCCACCAGAAAGGTCCCTTTCCTCAGCCATTTTCTACCCACTGTGCCCTATTCTGTTTTCTTCATAGCACTCATTATTCCCTGAAATCATTTTAGGGAACTATTTGTGTGTTGTTGGTATATGATAATTGTTGACTTTCCCAGCCTTCTCCTCTGCAGCCTAAACATCCCAAATATATGATGTCCAAACACAAACCACCATTAGGATGAGCCCAGCATGTCCCATCCGTGTTCCTCTTGATTTGTGGTACCAGTGACTCAATGTACTTGTCTTAGTAGTGTAAGGTAGGAAGGAAGATCCTCCACCTTGTTCCACATCCCTTACTCATTAATGAAGGTATAACTTTTACATCAAGAGAGCAGAACTCAAGGTTACTCAGCCCTTGGGTTAGCTTTGGGGGCAACCAGCAAGTCTCTAGGGTTCTCAGGGAGGACCTGGAATTGTAGCTGCTGCAGCTCTCTGACAGGGGTGCAACGGTAGCCATATGGGACCTGACCATTACGCTGGGGGAGGCTGAGGTGCCTGGGGATGGTAAGAGTTGAGGTCATGGCAAAGGCAGCTGGTGCTTTAGGACCAAGGAAACCTAGTAGGGCAGGAGCTATTTGGCCTATCTTAAAAGTTTTTTGATGGTGCTATTATATTTTTCAGTTCTAAGATTCCATCTGGTCCTTCTTTATATCTGCTATTTTTGCTGAGACTTATATTATTTATCTTACTTTGCTGCGGCTATTGTGTGTTTAAGTATGGTAGTAATTGCTCATTGAAGCATTTGGTTTTGGCTGCTTTGAAGTCTTTGTCAGCTAATGCTAACATCTCTATTATCTTGGTTTGGGCACCTATCGATTATCTTTTTCCATTCGGTTTGAGGTCTTCCACGATCTTTGTGTGACAAGTGATTTTCTGTTTAAACCTGGATATTTTTTATACTGTATTGTGTTAGGAATCTCTGGATCTTATTTACATATTCTGTTTGAACTGGCTTCTTTGACACCACTCTACCAGGGTGAAAATCTTCACACTAAACATCCACTGACACCACTAAACAGGGATGGGAGGGACAGTTCATTACTGCCAGGTGGGGGTGGAAGTCAAGTCTTCGCACATGGTTTCCACTGAGACTGTAGGAATGGTTGGGGATAGGTGACTTATCGCCAGCCAGCACAGATGAAAGGCTCATGAAGATACAGGTTATTAAGTATGAAATGTCTGATTTCCTTAAGTACTAAGTTTCAAGGTTGATATCTCTGACATTTCACTTGGACACTTCTTGTTTTATTTTTATTGTGAAGGTATATCCTCAGTTTTTCAAATGCATGTTTTGGCTTGTGATTATCTTTCAAATTTTTTAAAGCAATTTTTGTGAAATGTGGATAAGTCAAAAAATTCATGTTATTTTCGAATATGAGTTCTGTCATAGAACCAGTGCTGCACAGACAGCTGGAAATATCAATGAAGTGTTTGGAAAGGATACGGCTAATGAACGCACAGTACTTCTGTGGTTTGAGAAGTTCTGTTCTGGTGGTTTTAATCTTGAAAATGAGCCACATGGGCTACCTGAGACCAAGATGGATAATGATGAGCTGAAAGCTGTAGTGGAAGCGAATCCATCTCAACCTAGCAGCAAGGTTTGACGTTACTATTCCAACAACATTGGACCATACTTGGCCTTCTCTGACTCTACTGAGACAGAGTGGGGATGAGACTTGGCCCCAACTCCACTGACATATTTCATGCCTGCTAACCACAAGACCTTGCACCATCCAGCTCAGCTCTTTGAAGAAGCTAAGATAAGCCACTTTTCATCATAAATCTTACCTGAGGCAGTCAACCGTACCATCCGCATGCACACAAGACCAGGAAAACAACTGATTATGACCACTTGCTTCATTATACTACTAAACTCCCTGCCCCAGGACAGGCTTATCTGCCTTTTTTTTATCATGGGATGTACGTGCTAACATGATTTCTTACTGTCCCACCCTGCACTTATAATGATGCTCTTTTAACTCCTGCATGGTCTCCTTTGTGCTATAGCATAAGCCCCAATAAAACCTTGTCTGGGAAAATTCTTGGCTGCCTATAGCTTTCTGTTGCTTGGGAGCTTAAGAACCCCAGGAGGTAACACTACCACAGCAGAAGTTCTGAGACACCTCATTAAAGACTTATGAGGGTACAAGTCTAAGATTTCCACTTAGCCTTTGCTTGCATGAGTGGGTGAGACCATAGTTTTGTTTTGCTTTTCCTGTTTTATTTGACTATGGTAGAGTGTTTGTTGTCTAAAAGTTTTCGGTCTTGGTAGGTTGACACTTTCCTCATCCTTTATATAGAGAGTTGGCTGTTATTTTTTTGATTATTTATTTACTATCTGTTCTCATTGGAATTTCTCATTTGCTGGCTTCTTCAGCTCCAAATCTGGGATATATGAGACAAAAAGAAAACCCATGGGACTTACCTAACCACCGTATTGTTCCTTGGGTCCTGTGGTCCTTGGCCAGTCTACCTTTTCTCCACCTTTCAGAGCCTTCTCATGTTTTTTTTGTTTGTTTGTTTTTAACATATATGCCTAGGGTTTTTAGTTGTACTTACAGAGGAGTAGAGCGAAGTATGTCTATTTCATCTTTCTAGAAGTGGAAGTTTTGCAGGGTAATTTATTTGCTTATTTATATTTATAATTATTTCTAAACCATCTCTTGAATGAGTTCATCTAGGGAGTAAGTATAGATAGAAAAGAGGCTAGTGAATTGAACCATGGGACATTTATGCTGTTTAAATATAATGAAGGCAGCAAAAGCCGAGAACCAATATTATCCCACCCTCAAGTTAGTGGGCTGGAGTAAATACAGTACATATTTTGCCAGAAGATAAGAATAACTTGAAATCCCAGTGATTTTCCAAGCAACTGTGGACTTGTCCCTATTTTCTTTTCTTTTTAAAAAATTATTTTGAAATAGTTTTGAATGTAAAGAGGGGGTAGCATTATGATTTGGTGGTAACTTCTCTTTGAGAGGTGTCAATAGTGTTAGGCAGCATATAAAGCGGCATTTGTTGTTAATTTGTTGGGAGATCTCTCTCTCTTCGTATACTGAATAATCTCATCACAAGAACTTAGTACTTCTTTTCTCTGTTCCTTTGGACAGCGCATCTGCCTATATTGAGACTCTGGGGTTTTCCTGATTTTTCATCTTCTTGTATAATTGGCTATCATTACCAAGACATGGTTTTTTTTATGCACCAATCACAAAGAATTTCCCAATTAAGCTTGCAGTGAATGATGGAGGGACTGTGCTCCAGATGATTTGCAATAAAGCTGCCTGTGGGTCAGGATGCCAGCTGCACTTTGAGCTTCCATCGATTACTGCCTGCCTTTATCCCAAACACTAGCCAGTGGCAGATCTTGCAGCAGCCGGCACCTGTTTCCTCAGTTGGACCTGAAGGGGAGCCCAACCAGGGATATCAAATTAAAGAGCAGAGGAATATGGGCACAGGAGGGAATAAATGGGGCCAGTACCCAGAGAGGACTCCTTCAGATTCAAGGTAATTATAACATTCTGTAATGTCAGTACTGTCAGGGAGAGCAGGCACCAGCTCCTCCAGCCCTTTCATTTTAGAGATGCAGAAACTGAATCTCAGAGATGAACAAGGAATTAATCAGGGTACTGGATTGTATTCTCTACAGAGCAGTCAGAGTGATTTCTAAAAATCAATTCAGATCATGTTGCTCCCCTGCTCAAAGTTTTCCAATTGCTTCCCAACTCTGCCAGAACTCTACAAGGCCCAGTGTGATGTGTCTTGTACCTCCCTATCCTGCCTCACCTTCGTCCACTAAAGCCACAGGGGCCTGTCTGCTCTAAGTGTGCCTCTGGCTGGAAGGGAAAGTTTGTCCAGACTTTCTCTCAATTGGCTTATTTGTCAATTAGGATTCAGTTTAAGCATCACCTTTTGAGATGCTTTTTTTGAACCCCAGTTAGACTAATAGCCTCCCATGACATCTCCATCTTCTTACCATGTTTTTCTTTGTTATTTCTGTCATTTTGCTTTTGTTTTTTGTGGGGTTTTTGTTTCTTGTTTGTTTTTTTTCTTTGCTTCTACAACTGGAGTGGAAGCTTATAAGAATGGGGATGTTCGGGCCAGCCTTAGTGGCTCACGCCTGTGATCCTAGCACTTTGGGAGGCCCAGGAGGGAGGATCCCTCAAGCTCAGGAGTCTGAGACCAGCCTGAGCAAGAGCAAGACCCCATCTCTACTAAAAATAGAAAAAATTAGCCGGGCGTGGTAGTGCACGCCTGTAGTCCCAGCTACTCGGAGGCTGAGGCAGGAGGATCACTTGAGCCCAGGAGTTTGAGGTTGCTGAGAACTAGGCTGATGCCACAGCACTCTAGCCCAGGCAACAGAGTGAGACTTTGTCTCAAAAAAAAAGAAAAAAGGGATGTTGCCTTTCCATTCATTGTTGTTATTTGCACAATATGTGTACCATAAATATAGGTTGGATAAATATGATGAAGGCATAGAGAACCAAAAGTTGAGAACCAATATTGTCCCACCCCCAGTTAGTAGGCTGGAGTGAATACGGTACAGATTTTGCAAGAAGATAAGAATAACTTGGAATCCCAGTGATTTTCCAAGAAACCATGGACTTGTTCCTATTTTCTTTTCTTTTTTAAAATTATTTTTTAAATTATTTTAAGGCTCACTCCTGTAGTCCTAGAACTTTGGGAGGCTGAGGCAGGAGGATCACTTGAGGTCAGGAGTTTGAGACCATCCTGAGCAAGAGTGAGACCCCATCTCTACAAAAAATAGAAAAATTAGCCTAGTGGTGGTAAGCACCTGTAGTCCCAGCTACTGCAGAGGCTGAGGCAGGAGGATCACTTTAGCCCAGAGTTTGAGGTTACAGTGAGCTATGATGATGCTACTGCACTCTAGTAGCCTGGGCAACAGAATGAGATCCTGTCTCAAGAAAAAAAATAGAATTATTTTGAAATAGTTTCATATTTAAAAAAAAGTTAGAATAGTACAAATATACATGAATAACCTTCAGCCACATTACCTAAATGTTAACAGTTTACTCCATTTGCCTTATCATTTTCCCTCTCTAATACTTATACTCTATATATGTATTGTTTTTCTGAGTCACTTCACAGTGAATTGCAGAATTGAAGCTTCATTCCACCTAAATATCTCGATGTCTATTTTCATTAAAAAAAAATGCTCTTGGCTGAACGTGATGGATCATGCTTGCAATCTCAGCACTTTGGGAGGGCAAGGTGAGAGGATAGCTTGGGGCCAGTTTGAGACCAGCCTGGGCAACATAGCAAGACCCTATGTCTAAAAAAAAAAAAAACAACCTAGCTGGGCGTACTGGTGTGCGCCTGTAGTCCTACCATGCTACTCAGGAGGCTGAGGTGGGAGGATCATTTGAGCCCAGGAGTTTAAGCCTGCAGTGAGTGCACTATGATGAGCCACTGCACTCCAGCCTGGTAGAGAGAGCTAGACCCTGTCTCAAGAAACAAAAACCAACCAAACAAAACAAAACAAAACACCCTCCTACATAGTCACACTGCAACCATCAAAATAAAAAAATTAACGTTGATACTCTGTCTAATCGACAGATCCCATTAAAACTTTTGTCTAAAGCACCACCAATGTGTTTTATAGCCAACACCAACACTAAAACAAACCAAAAAAAAGCAGGATTGTTAGGGTCTGGGCCACAGAGCTCCACTACCACTCCCCGCCCCATTCCATGGAAAAATTGTCTTCCATGAAACCAGTCCCTGATGCCAAAAACATCGGGGACCGCTGGAAAATCCTAGTTTCTCCGTCCCTTGCATGAAGTCACAAGTAGGTCCCTTGGTTACTCTTAGATAACAAACAAAAAGTCCTTTACTCACTTTGAGAGCCAAAAACATTCTTGGTTCTTTAAGTTTGGTCCTGTTCAAAGTAATAAATTACTTTCCAATGCCCAGCTCTTCAATAACGCTTTGCAAAAAAAAAAATCCTTTTTTTCTCTCTTCAACTTCTTGCATCATCATAGGAATGAGCCAACTCTGAAAAACGGTCACCAGCCCCCTCCTTTTAAGTCCTGCAGAGGAGTGCTAACTTTTTTGGCATGTTAGGAGTTCTCCATAAATACTTTGTTCTCTTCCCTTAGTGACCTCAGTGCAATCTGAGACCTTAAATTCCATCTTAGCATCCCCTTGCAAAGGCCGAGATTAAATTTGAGCTATCTGTAGCTCCAGCCAATCTGGCGCCTTGGCGCTGCTAAGCTGCGCAGGCTGCAGGTACCGAAATCGCTTTTCTTTCCACACATCAAGTTCTCAAGTCTCCCTATCATGAACTCCACTAACTAGGCGTAGGGGTCCGTGTGGAGGACATTATATTTACCTCCATAACATTTTTCCTGGACTACACATGGCACCTAAATCTGCCGAATCTAATTTGGCATAGCCAAATTCAGTCACACCCTTTGAGCTCTTAATATCGTCTCTCCAAAGAGAAAAACCACCTGCACTCCGCTGGCGAAAGGAGGGAGGAGGCAAACTGCTAGCGTTTGAACCAGCCACTGATCCCAGATCCTGAGATGTGTTCCCAGCGGGAGAAGGGCAGCGCCCCCAGCAGCTTGTGCCGCAAGTTCCCAGACCCCTCCCCGACCAGACAACTTCAGTGTAAGCCCCAAGCGTTGGCAGGAGTCCACCCGTTTAGCGGGCGGGGCCCGTGCCCGGCGGCCGCGCGGGCGGGCAGGCGTGGGGCTGCG
Source organism: Propithecus coquereli (assembly GCF_000956105.1). Taxonomy (NCBI): domain Eukaryota; kingdom Metazoa; phylum Chordata; class Mammalia; order Primates; family Indriidae; genus Propithecus; species Propithecus coquereli. The sequence continues at coordinate 460,008 of NW_012153097.1, read as the reverse complement.
GGTCGCGCTCTTCCCCGCGGTTGGCCCCGCCGCCGGTGCTCGGTCCGCAGGCTGGGAAGCAGGAGGGAGCCGGCAGCCGAGGGACTTGCAGTCGAAAGTGTCGTGGCGGCAAGGTCTTGCTGCCGCCGTGGCCACGAGCTACGCCTCGGTCTCAGTGCTGGGCGGCAGCTGTCCAGCGAGAGAGGCGTGACCGTGCTGCCAGTGCTGGAGCGGGACCTTTTCCACTAGATGACTCGCGGGGTAACCAGCCAGGCGCGTGAGCTTGGGTCGGCGCGACGGACGCGGGCGGTGGGCCATGCAGACGTCTCGCTGGCTCGGATCGCTACGGGCCCGCGCGTCCCCAGGCCTGGCTCTTGGCTCGCGCTGGTCAGAAGGGGCAGGTCCTGCCTGGGGATCTCCCGTGACTGGCCGCGCTGCCGAATGCTGTGGAAAATCGCAGATTTGCAGGTACAGCTCGCTTATCGTCCGGGCTGTCGCAGATGTCCATGCACCTGTGCCTTGGGTGTGTTGCAGAAGAAGGTGCTTGTAATGCAAATGCCCAGGAAGGAAAGAAACATTTGGAAAGCAGGCAGGGAAGTTGCGGGTATAGGAAAAGATCCATGCAGACGTGGGAGGTTAAAATCCAGGCTGCTGTACCACCCCTGCTGCCTCAGCCCTTGGTGAAGACAGAAATGAAGGAGAATCTGGTTTGCTCTCAGTAGAACCTGGTTTCTTGTGTGCTTTTTTGTGGGGTGGAGGGCTGCATTTAATGTGTTTGATGAATGAGAAGAACTCAAGACCATGGGATTCCTCTGAGAGAGGAAGCACCCTACCCCTTCCCCTCACCCCCCTTCCCCAGTTCAGTGTCTCTCACCTTAGCCACCTTCATACCTGCGTCAGCCCTTTGCACTCCTGTGCTTGTGCACGTTCAGATGAAGAAATGAGAGGTGAAGAAGCCAGAAGGGCAAGTCGAGGGCACTGACAGAACACTAGAGAGTCACCTAAGCCAGGCTTGGTGGGGAAGAAAAAATCCTTCCCCTACACACACCTAATTCTGCTCTGCTTTCTGTGTTTATTCTTTGCTCTCATCTCTTCTTATTTCTTATTCTCTCCATTTACTGTTGTTTCTTCTCTCTGTTTTATTTCTGTCTTCACTTCTCTGTGGCTCTCTCATTGCATATTCTTGCTCCCTTTTTCTCTCCTTCATTTTTCATCTTCCCTTTCCCTTGCCTCCTCTCCTCTCCTCTTCTCTGTACATAGAAAGATTTACATGTGGGCCCAAACTGGATCCAGCTGTTCCTCTTCTGCCATCTTCTATCACCAAGCTTCTAATACAAAAGAATTTGTGAGCTGCCAACACTCTAAAGACCTTTTTCCTTATTTTGTTGTTGCATTCCCCTTCTGGTCTGTTTAGTCGACTTGCCAGATTACATTTGGGTTGTTCTCAAGTTTTCTTCTTGCTTTTACCCACCAGGACCTGCTAGATCTTGCCCTCCCCAGACTGCTCATTCAGCTGGTGAGAACTGAAGCTCCTTCCACCAATGAGAACTGGGAAACATGGTTGGAACTAGAGAATTCTCCCCTCCTCTTCCTCCATTGTCTGTCTTCAGTTCACTCTCCCCAGGAGCCCCTAAAACAGCTTGTGGCTAAACAGTCCCTCTGGAGCCCTGAGCAGAGATTCATCTGCTAGATTAGGGTCTCAGGCTTCAAGCGTCATCAGCATGGCAGCCCTGGGGCTTACAGTTCGGCTTTCCAGGAACTCATGCCCAGGCTCACCACACCATCCCTTTTCTCTCAGGCCAAACACTAAGGAAAGATACTCTACCTTGAGAGCTAAATGGACAGGATTTGATCACAAAGCATCTCCTCTAAGAACCTTGGAGCTTGCTATAGCTGTGTGTAAAAATGGTCCCCATTAGTCTCTCTCACATGGCCCTATTTATCTGGAAGGCCTGGGACAGAAGGAAATGAGTAGCCTTATAACAGCACCAGCAGCAAAATAAGGTGAGAAAAGTATTTGGTTGCCGAAGACATGAGTTGCGTAGAACTTTTGTTGTATGACCTGCCTCTGGTTATGCCAGCCTTCTCCCTGAGCTATGAAAACACTCAACGTGGTGCCAGCATGTGCCTGCCCCTCCACCCTCTCCATGGGAAAACCCAAGTCTGCTACTACACCTGTTGAGGTGAAGATGAGCTCTCAGAATTAAGATGACTGCAACACTCAGCGTTTCCAGTTTATTAACTGATGTCTTGATACTCTGAAGACAGTGATTTCAGATTAGAAAACAGAAAACTGATATCTGGGTAGACACTGGGGAAAGGAAGATCTGAAAGCTGCTTGGTGGCAAGAGAGGAATGGATTGTGTTTAAGTGAGTGGCACATGATAAATTTGTTGGAGAGAAGTGAAGAGGTTCACATTTTCACTGAGACTTTTATAAAGCTGTATTACCTTGGAGGGCGATGACAGCAGAATGAACAATGAAATGGGGGTGGTCATGGGGAGTGGCTTAGAGGGGCAGTCTCCAGCCTTTTTGACAGAAGGGCCCAGTTTCATGGAAGACAGTTTGTCCACGGACTGGAACTGGGACTGGGACTGGGGCAGGGGCGGGGGCGGGTGGCCGCTCCAGGCATTGGAGTTCGTGGGGAGCCGCCACCGGGATCCCTCCCGTGCGCAGTTTGTAGTGGGGTGCGCGCTCCTGTGAGGGTCTGATGCCCGCTGGTCTGGCGGGGGCCGGGGCTCAGGCGGTGATAGGAGCAGGCCGTGGGTGCACGTGGGCTTCACGAGCCTCCTGCTGTGCTGCCCGGGTTCAGTGCCAGTCGGGTTTCTGCAGCCCGCGCGCAGGGGTTGGGGACCGCAGGCTTAGAGGAAATGCCGCTTACCCTGCCACGTGCACCACTACAATTCCAGTCGGAGAGAGAAGGAGGGATGACACAGCACTGTGGGAGGCTTTTTAGATTTTTCTCTGACCAGAGCATCTACACCTCCAGGGTCCTCCCCAACCAGCACTTTATTACATATTGGGGCCTGGAAGATGGCAGACGTGATGCTTCGTGGGTCCCCCAGGGTCCCCAAGGCTGCCACTAGCTGGGGGTCTGGGCCTTGCTGACCTATCAGAGCTCTGTAAGTTTATCTAGGGGGTTTCTCACTGTCTGGGGGATAGTATATTTCTGGAGGGCAGGAGAGGGGAAAGGCGAAGCAGAGTGGAGAAACAACTAGGAGGCTTAAGGGAAGGGCCCTGTGGCACTGAAGAGACATGGGGCAAAAGGTCCAAGAGCAGTAAGAAAATACCCCTTTAAATTCAAGTCAGAGGACCCTGTTCCAATTCTTCCTCTTCATCATTGTTCCCTCCTTCACCCCATGACTCCTGTCCTATCCTATCCTGGTACCACTTTACCACTTCCTCCTCCGCCCACCCCTACTTTTTGTCCTGCCCATGCTATCCTCTCCGTGCAACCCAACTCCCTACAATACAGTCAGAAGATCCCTTGATACAAGTCCAAGAGCATTTTTATCTCATATATAGGCAACTACTTCCAGGAAGTGAAACACTGAGAAGGCAGGCCAGGGGCACTAGGACCAGAGCCAGGGTAAGGAGCAATTAGGACAGGACAGGCAGACCCCGCAGAACCATATCACAACTAGATACAACCTGCCTGTGGGCAACGGTGGGGGCAGAGACCCTGGAGCTATAGTTCTAGAAGGCCTGCTAGCCTCCTGAGAGATGGCCAAGATGGAAGAAGGATAATGAAGGTGATTTTTCACAAATCAACAAGATGTGTAGAACTGGTCTAAGTTTTAAACAATTGTAGAGTTACTGTTGAGTTATCTCAGTATCTATACGCTTCAATTAGCACAGCCTTAATTATTTATCCTTTAATAAATAGCATATTCTCCATGGGAGTCAATTTGGAGAACTCCCATTACTGAGTCAGCCTTGGACACAGGCCCACTCAGCTACAAATGTTCACTCTGGAAGTGAACCCTAGATGTGTGCTCACTGTAGAGACAATTCCCATCTCCATAGCCTAAGGTACCACACATGTCGGTGTTTAAACAGTGGATTCAAAATAAATGATAGCACAGTGATTATAAAGATGGAGAATCAATTTGAATGAGTTAAAATGTCATTCTACAAATTCCACATAGCCACTTGCTTGAAAACCAAAGCAGTGAAACAAAGTGTGAACTGCTAAGTACAAATTTTACTATATGCATGAACTATTTTACTGGATTTGGAAGTTTTTTAAATTTAAAAATTAAAATATTTTTAAAACTAAATAATGAATCTAGAAGATAAAACATCACATCAGTAGTACAATTCAAATGTCACTCTCTTTAAAGTTTTCTCCAGTCTTGCCCAGGCAGTCCTGCCCAGGCAATCCTAAAAACTGTTGTCTTCTTGCTACCTGGCAACATTTCAGCACCTCTCAGAGTATTCTGGTTATTTCTAGGTTTTTGCTTTCTGACTAAAACTGCTTGTCTTTCTAGTTCACTGCCTCTGGTCCACTTTTGATCCCATTGGGACTCCAGCCTGTCACCTTGTCACTCCACCTCTGTCCTCCCTCCCCTCTTGCCCAGCTTCCAATCCAAGCTCTATCATTGTAGTCACCCCTTAGCACATAACCTCATTCTCCTTGCTCCTCCAAGAAGCTCTTGCTGCTATCCTTGTGGACGCACTGTCTCCCATCTAAGGCTAACTCTTTGCTGGACACAACTCTCCCCCGCCCCACCCCAGCCACATCCATGTTCTCTATCATCAATTTTCTCTGGTCTTCAGGGGTTCTTAATCCAGGATCCCAGTGGATAGAATTCAGGGACCCAGGAATTTGGTTGAGAAATAATTTGTCTTTTTCTTCACTAATCTCTAGCTGAAATTGAGTATTTCCTTTCATTAAGGCAGCAAACCATAGTAGTATTAGCAGGACCAACCTACAGTCATGAATAAAAATCACAGATATTTTCTTATCACATTACAGTTGTTGCAGATATTTCAGAATGTCATTTGTATTTATTGCTAATTCAAAATGAAAGTTATTAGAACTGCTTCTATATCTTATTTAATATGTTAATAAATAAGTACCCATATTACTATATCACCTATTCTTTTAATATTTTGATAATTTTCAACATAGTTTCCTTTGTAATCCTGTGTATTTTCTCTTATATATTTAAAACATTATGAGTGAACTTTCCTCAACATGATAAAGGGTATTCATGAAAAGCCCACAGCTAATATCAGACTCAATGGGGAAAAGCTCAATGGGGAAAGCTTTCCCTCTAAAATCAGGAACAAGACAAGGATGCCTACTTTCAGTATGGCTATTCAAAATTTTACTGGAAATGCTAGCCAAAACAAATAAGATAGGCAAGAAAAAGAAAAGTCATCTACTGGAAAGGAAAAATTAAAACTCTGTTCACAGATGACATAATCCTATATATAGAAAAATCCCAGGCCGGGCGCGGTGGCTCACGCCTGTAATCCTAGCACTCTGGGAGGCCGAGGCGGGCAGATTGTTTGAGCTCGGGAGTTCGAGACCAGCCTGAGCAAGAGCGAGATCCCGTCTCTACTAAAAATACAAAGAAATTAATCGGACAACTAA
>NW_012153097.1:417129-454215 GCF_000956105.1 Propithecus coquereli | reverse complement strand
AAACTACTAAAGCTAATAAATGAGTTTAGCAAAATTGCAGGGTACAAGATCTACACACAAAATTCAGTTGTTTCTATATACAAGCAATGAACAATCCAAAAAGGAAATTAAGGAAACAGTTCCATTTACAATAGTACCCCAAAAATAAAATACCTGGGCATAAACTTAACCAAGAAACTGAAAGGCTTATACATTGAAAACTATAAAACATTGCTGAAAGAAATTAAAGATGTATTTTCATGTTTATGGACTGGAAGGCTTAATATTGTTAAGAGTCAATCACTGCTACCCAAAGTGATGTACAGCTTCAATGTAATCTTTGTCAAAATTCCAATGCCCCCCCCCTTTTTTTTTTACAGAAATGGAAAAGTCGGTCCTCAAGTTAATCAAATTCATAAGGGCCCCTGAATAGCTAGAACAATCCTGAAGAAAAAGAACAAAGTTGGAGGGCTTACACTTTTGATTTCAAAATTCACGACAAAGCTACAACAAAAGTCATCGGAACAGTGTGGTACTGGCATAAAGATAGACATGTGACTGGGTCAGCCCAGCAGAACCAAACAATAGCTCCACTCCAATGGATCTAGTCTCCAGACCAGTCCACCTGGTCACCCAGGCATCAGGCTGGCCAGCCCAAGGACTCCAGCAACAAGCCCGCCCATGGACCATACTGTAATTCCTGGGTGGGCCGATTGGTGAAGGGTATTTCCAGACAAAGCCAATCTGCAAAGATTGGACTAAGTACCTGCTTCTTCCAATGTTCAGTTGCCATGTATTAGAATAAGAGTGTAAACTTTTTTTTTGTTTTGTGATCAAAGTTAAGTTGTCATCAGCTTAAAATGGCATGTTATAAGATGTTTTTGTAAGCTTCACGGTAACCACAAAGCAAAAACCTATAGTAGATATACAAAAAATTAAAAGTAAAAAAATCAAAGCATAGCACTAATCACAAAGGAAGAAAGAAACAGAGGAAAAAAGAATCAAAGCATCTACAGAACAACCTGAAAATAATTAACAACATGGCAGTAGTCAGTCCTTACCTACCAATAATTACCTTGAACGTAAATGGATTAAATCTTCCAATCAAAAGACATGAGTGGCTAAATGGACTTTTAAAAAAAAGACTCAACTATATATATTGCCAACAAGGGATTCACTTCACCTGTAAGGACACACATAGACCAAAAGTAAGAGGATGGAAAAATATTCCATGCAAGTAGAAACCAAAGGAGAGCAGAAGTGGCTATACTTATATCAGATAAAATGAACTTTAAGTCAAAATTATAAAAAGAAGTAAGATATATAATGATAAGGGGTCAGTTCAGCAAGAGGATAATTGTACATATATCACTCAACTCTGGAGCACCTAAATATATAGAGCAAATATTAATAGATCTGAAGGGAAAGATAGGGTGCAATACAATAATAGTAGGGGACTTCAATACCCCACTTTAAGCAATGGAAAGATCATCCAAACATAAAATCAATAAGGAAACATTGGACTTAAACTAAATTCTAGACCAAATGGACCTAACAGACATACATAGAGTATTCCACCCAACAGCAGTAGAATACATGTTAATACTTCTTAAATGCACATGGAATATTCTCCAGGATAGTTCATGTTAGGCCACAAAACAAGTCTTAACAAATTTAAGAAGATTGGAATCAGGCTGGGTGCAGTAGCTCACACCTGTAGTCCCAGCACTTTGAGAGGCTGAGGCAGGAGGATCACTTGAGGCCAGGAGTTGGAGACCAGCCTTGGCAACATAGTAAGACCCTGTCTCTCAAAGAAATTTAAAAAATAAGCCAAGGCTGCAGTGAGCTATGTTCATGCCACTGCAATCCAGCCTCAGCAAGAGTGAGACCTTGTTTCAAAAAAAAAAAACAAAAAAAAAATTGAAATCATATCAAGTATCTTCTGTGATGACAATGGTATAAAAGCAGAAATCCATAACAGGAGGAACTTCAGAAAATTCACAAGTACATGGAAATTAAACAACATGCTCTTGAAAAAATAATGAGTCAATAAAGAAAAGGAAAATTTTAAAATATCTGGAGACAAAAGAAAATGGAAACACAACTTTGGGGATAGCTAGGCATAGTGGCTCACACCTATAATCCCAGCATTTTGGGAGGCTGAGAGGGGCGGATTGCTTGAGGCCAGGAGTTTAAGACCAGCTTGGGCAACATAGCAAGATCCCATCTCTACAAACAATTTAACAATTATCTGGCTATGGTGGTGCAAATCTGTAGTGCCACCTACTCAGGAGGCTGAGGCCACCTACTCAGAAGTTTAAGGTTGCAGTGAGCTGTGATGACGCCCTGGCACTCTAGCCCTGGCAACAGAGTGAGGCCCTGTCTCAAAACAAAACAACAAAAGAATTTTGTCCCTCTATCCTGCTACCCTAAGTTTATAAAAAAAATAAATAAATAACTTTGGGGATGCAGCAAAAGCAGTTATAAGAAGGAATTGTATAGCAGTGGATACCTGCATCAAAACAGAAGAAAGATCTTAAACAACCTAATGTAAACCTCAATGAACTAGAAGAGGAAGAACAACTTAAGCCCAAAGTTAGTAAAAAGAAAGAAATAACAAAGATTAATGGAGAGATAAATGAAATAAAGACTAGAAAAACAATAGTAAGATCAATAAAACTGAGACGGTTTGAATAGATTAACAATATTAACAAACCTTTAACTATACTAAGGGAAAAAAACAAAATGCAAACAAATAAAATCAGAAATGAAAAACAAATACAACTGATACCACAGAAATACAAAGGATCATATTAGATTACTATGAACAATTATACATCAACAAATTGGTAACCTAGAAGAAGTGGATAACTTCCTATACACATACAACCTACCAACATTGAATCATGAAGAAATAGAAAATCTAAACATCCGATATCAGGTGCCTCAGGGGAAAAAAAATCTAAACAGACCAATAGTGAATAAGACTGAATCAGTAATAAAAAGAAATTAATCAAAGAAAAGCCCAGGGCCCAATAGCCTCCTTGCTGAATTTTACCAAATATTTATTTATTTTTAAAAATCTTTTGTAGAGATGATGTCTTGCTGTGTTGCCCAGGCTGGTCTTGAACTCCTGGCCTCAAGTGATCTTCCTGCCTCAGACTCCCAAATTGCTGGGATTACAGATGTGAACTACCACATCCAGCCTCTACCAAACATTTAAAGAATACTATTGCTTCTCAAACTCTTCCCAAAAATTGAATAGGAAATACTTCCAAATTTATTTTATTTTTTATTTATCTTTTGAGATAGGGTTTTGTTCTTTCTCCTGGGCTGGAGTGTGGTGGCATCATCATAGCTCACTGCAACCTCAAACTCCAGGGCTTGAGTGATCCTCTTGCCTCAGCCTGCCAAGTAACTGGGACTACGGGCATGTGCCATGACACCCAGCTAAATTTTCTATCTTTTGTAGAGATGGGATCTTACTCTTGATCATCTCAAACTCCTGGCTTCAAGCAGTCCTTCCACCTCAGCCTCCCAAAGTGCTAGGATTACAGGCATGAGCCACTGCACCTGGCCCCAAATTCATTTTATGAAGCCATAATTACACTTATACAAAATTCAGAAAAAGACACTACAAAAAGAAAAGGAAATCACAGGCTAATATCCCTGTGAACATAGATGCAAAAATCCTCAACAAAATACTAGCAAACAGAACTCAAAGCACATTAAAAAGATCATTCACCATATTCAAGTGGGATTTATCCCTGGAATGCAAGGATGATTTAACATACACCCATATATAAATGTGCTACACCACATTAACAGAATGAAGGACAAAAACCATATAATGGTCTCAACAGATGCGGAAAAAGCATTTGAAAAAATTCAACAACCTTTCATGATAAAAACTCTCACCAAATTAGGCATAGAAGGAATGTACCTTGACACAATAAAGGTAATATGGCGAATCCATCATCATACTCATAGTGAAAAGTTGACAGCTTTTCCCCTAAGATAGGAACAACACACAGACACCCATTCCCATCACTTCTATTCAACGTAGTACTGGAAGTCCTAGTATGTGAAGGAAGCAAAAGGTGTCCAAATTGGAAAGGAAGAAGTTAAACTGTCCCTGTTTGCAGATGACGTGATCTTATATATAGAAAACCCTAAGGACTACAACAAAAAAACTGTTAGAATTAATAAACAAATTTAGTAAAATTAGAGGATACAAAATAAACATACAAAAATCAGTAGCACCCCTTGGTGATTCTGTTAATGCTAATTTTTTTAGTTTCATATTTCTCCATTAGAACTTGAAAGGCTCTGTGCTTTTCTTACTGATAGCATCCTATCCATGGAATTCAAATGTGGCTGAATTTTTTACTTGTTGAAATCAATGAAACTTAAATAAAAACTGAGAGGTTGTCTTGCAATAAAAAACAAAAACTGTTGAGAATGTCTTTAAAATAAATCCTATGATGATAAAATGTACTGCTTAGAAGTACAAAAAAAAAAATCAGTAGCATTGCTATACAGTAACAGTGAACTATCTGGAAAAGAAATCAAGGAAACAATCTCATTTACAATAGCTACAGAAAAATAAAATACTTAGAAATAAATTTAACCAAGCAGGTGAAAGATCTCTACCGTGAAAAATACAAAACATTGATGAAAGAGACTGAAGATGACACAAGTAAATGGAGAGATAATTCCATGTTCATAGATTGCAAGAATTAATACTATTAAAATGGCCATACTACCCAAAGCAATCTACAGATTAATGCAATTCCTATCAAAATTTCAATAACATTTTTCACAGAAATAAATAATTCTAATATTTGAACTGAAAAGACCCAGAATAGCCAAAGCAATTCTGAGCAAAAAGAATAAAGCTGGAGGAATCACACTGCTCAAAACAAACAGCCAATGGAACAGAATAGAGAGTCCAGAAATAGATCCATACGTTTACAGGCAACTGATTTTCCACAAAGATGCCAAGTATACAAAATGAGGAAAAGACAGTCTCTTCAAAAAATAGTGGTGGGAAAACTGTATATTCACATGCAGAAGAATGAAATTAGACCCTTATCTCATACCATATACAAAAATCAACTCAAAACGTATTAAACACTTAAATTTAAGACCTGAAACTGTAAAACTACAATAAGAAAATATAAGGGAAAAGCTCCAGGACATTGGTCCAGGTAATAATTTCTTGGATATGAATCCAAAAGCATAGGCAATAAAAGCAAAAATAGAGAAAAAGGATTGCATCAAACTATGAAGCTTCTGCACAGCCAAGGAAACAATGATAACAGAGAAAAGAGACGACTCAAAGATTGGGAGAAAATATTTGCTAATGATACGTTGGATAAGGGTTTAATATCCAAAATATACAAAGGAACTCAAACTATTCAATGAAAAGAAAACAAATAGCCCAATTAAATAATGGGCAAAGGACCTGAATAGACAGTTCTAAAAAGAAAACATACAATGGCCCACAAATATATGAAAAAATGCTTAATATCATTGATCATCAAGGAAATGCAAATTAAAATCACAGTGAGATATTACCTTCCATCTGTTAGAATGGCTATGATCAAAAAAATAAAAGATAGTAAGTGTAGGTGATCATGCAGAGAAAAGGGAATCCTTCCACACTGTTGATGAGAATGTAAGTTAGCACAGCTATTATGGAAAACAGTATGGTGATTCCTCAAAAAACTAAAAATAGAACTACCATATGATCCAGCAATCCCAGTACTGGGTATATATCCAAAGCAACTGAAATCAGTATGTCAAAGAGATGTCTGCACTCCCATATTTATTGCAGCACTATTCACAATAAGCAATATATAGAAACAACCAAAATGCCTATCAAGGATGAATGGTTAAAAAATGTGGTATATATACGCAATGGAATACTATTCAACCTTAAAAAAGAAAAAAATTCTGTTATTTGTGACAACATGGATGAATCCAGAGGACCTTATGCTACACGACGTAAGGCAGTCACAGAAAGACAAATACTTTATGATTTTACTTATATGTAGAATCTAAGAAAGTCAAACTGATAGACATAGAGAGTAGAATGGGTGCTATCAGAGGCTGGGAGCTGGGAGGTGTGGATCGGAAAAGGGGAGATGTTACTCCAAGGGCATAAAATTTCTATTTGACAAGAGGAATGATTTCTGGTGACCTCCTGCACAGCATGGTGACTATGGCTAATAATAATGTATTAATATATTTCAAAATTGCTACAGAAGTGGATTTTTTCTATTGTTTTTGTATTATTATCTTAAAATGTTATTTTTTTCTTACCATTTTTAGTAATTTAACCTGATATTGTGAACATACACAAGTGGATTTTAAGTGTTCTCTCCAGAACGAAATAAGTATGTGATGTGATGGACGTGTTAATTAGCCTTATTTGATCATTCCACAATGTATATATGTATTGAAACATCACATGGTACCCCTTATTTATATATATACAATTATTACTTGTCAATTAAAATGATTTTTTATTAAAGAAAAAAATAACGTAAAACTTGGAAATTGACAAAAGAGATTGTTACTAGGTGTCCTTTCTGTGGAGTGGTTGGCATTGTCTAGCAGACCTTTGAGAGATTATCTATTTCCACTGGCATGTGCACTTTTGACTAAGTTTTATGGACTTGGCTATTTTACAACTCTGTAGGGGTAGAGGTTAACTTGTAGAAAACTGATAGTAATGAAATGGTTTCTGTTGGAGAAAAAGGCCAAGGATTTCTGTTCATAGCAATACAAATAAAATTTGTCAAGAGATGCAACTGATTTCTTTGTAGTAAAGAAAAGATAACCCCAAAGTAGAAACCATAACTTCAAACATCACCGTTTATTACGTTGGGATAGTAACCTTTCACCTGTTAGCAACCTCTTTTCAGCATTCCTTTGGTTGTATGATTATTTAAAAAATCTCTTGAAATTCTCCTGTGCATTGGTTGTAACATCATTCAGGTCACTCACTGACAAAGACTCTCTCCTTGACCAAACTTTAGTCGGGCTCCTCTGATCCCTGTTTTAGACTAGGCCTCTACCTTGGACTCCAACATGTCTTTGGCCTGTCCAGCCCAGTCTTAGCAAAAAGGCCTGCTATGTCAGTTTAGTGTGAATCCCCTCACACTTGACATCTGATCAAGTTCCTCATTTCTCACCTTTGCTGTCTAAGTCCTTGGCCTCCTTTTAGCAAGAATCCTGTAAGGCCTGTTTAGCAAGAATCCCCTACCCTTGATGTGTCCTCTTAGTAATTTTCCATCCATGATCCCCGCCCCTCTCCTTGGCTTTAAATCCCTGCCTGTCTTTGTTGTACTTGGAGTTGAACCCAGTCTCTCTCCCCTGTTGCGATACCCCTGTTACAACAGTTTGAATAAAATTCTCCCTTGCTGTCTTAGCAAGTGTCAGAATAATTTTGTTTAATCATTATTGAACAAAATCCTGAGACACATGCATTTTATATTTGCATGAGTCATAGCTTTCCGATTCTGAAAAATATTTTAGCAAAAGTCACTCAGTGAGGCCTTACTTAGCTGCCCAGTCAAAAAACATAGAACTCCTCCAGCATTTTATTGCCTGGCTTTTGTTTTTCCTCACCATCTGTGTATTTGTGTTGGTCGGTTGTCCCCGCACGAGCCAGGTGGCGTAGCAGGGCAGGGGCTCTGTCTCTTGGCCGTGCGCTCGCAGCGCACACGCCGTCAAGATTCCACGACTGAAGGAAGGAAGGAGCGGCATCTGGCCTCGGGGACGCACAGGCCACCGGGAGGCGCCGGCGCGCTCTGCAGGGCCGAGCCCGGGTGTCCCCGCGCCCGAGTTAGCCGCCGCGGGGCCGCGGCCCGGACTTCGCTGCCGGCCTCCAGGTCCGCGTCAGGGCGTGCAGCGGGACACGCCGCCGCCGCCCTCGTGCCGCAGGTCCCGGACGGAAGGCGCTGGCGGGGCTGGCGGAGCACGCGGGGTGGACCTTGAGGGAAGGGCCCTGAAACAACGATAATGAAGAAAAACATTTCTAAGAACGTGTTCCTGGGAGAAAACAACAACAACAACGATTATCGTCACCCGCTCCGCGGCAGGCGCTTTTCCAGCTGATTACCAGGTAGCGACTCAACCTGCCCGTCCCCACAGCAGCCGGCTGCGCGGCGGCGCTTGCTGTCTCCCGCCCGCCTTTTCCAGAGCCCGCGGTTCCTGGGCCGGGTGAGCAGCGCGGCGCCGCCAGGGCTCCGGCAGGACCGGGCAGCGAGGCTCTGCCGCGGGCGGGCGGCCGGGCGACCGGTTGGGCGCAAGTATCAGAGCCAGGGAGCACAACTGGCGTTCGGGTGTCAGGATGGCCGAGTGGTCTAAGGCGCCAGACTCAAGGTATGTACCTTGCCTGCGGGTGTTCTGGTCTCCATATGGAGGCGTGGGTTCGAATCCCACTTCTGACACGTCGCTTTTTGTTTTCCATCCCTTGAGAAACGCCACAACTTTCCCGGAGGCCGCTGCTATTTTCTTCTTTTCTCCAGAAAGACGATCATAACTAGATTCTGCCTGACGCCGCTGTTCTCTGCCCTGCGTTTGTCTGCCTGCCACAGGTAGCGGCTGCCTAGCTGGGAGAAGCAGACGCTTAGAGCGGCCTCACGAATACCGCGGGGAAGAACTATCCAATAGCTTTCTCGCGTAGGGTATACGTCACAGATACTTATTTACTATAGCATGTCGCCAGGAAAGCAGTCACGGCTTCCCTGGTGGTCTAGTGGACAGGATGCAGCGCTCTCAATCGCCGCGGCCCGGGTTCGATTCCCGGTCAGGGAAAGGAGGATTTGTTATTTTTCGTCCCTTCAAAATATCTAATACAAAAGTTAGAATGATTCTCTTTGACTTAGAAAGAAAGAAAGGAAGAATGTACCGCTGGCTTGGGCGAGGCAAACGCATTACAATGCAACCAAAATGTTTGTACCCCCATAATATCCTCAATTAAAAAAATTTAAAAAAAGTTGAATAAAAAAACAATGTAATTAATAAAAACAAAGAAGTGAAAAAAAAACAGTCAAAGCAGAGAGTAGTTACCAGAAGTGAGCCTCGCAATGGCTTATGAGCGCCAGCTGTGTGCCAGGCATTGACCTTTACCTACGACATTTTAATTAAGAAAGAAAAACGACACAGGCAGCGCGAAACGATCCAAAAAGATCGCCCTGGGGCAGCGGGAAGTGCCTTGTCTCAAAATTGTGGCACAGAATTTTAAGTCTCCTTAGGTATCCGAATGCCATCAGAATGGCACCTGTTGCCTAGAGCGGCGGGTAAGGAAGGGTCTGATCTCCTCACAATGGCTTGGGTAATTGTTGCTGTGGAAGGAAGTCAGGTACTTTTTCCTCACTCCAACATCTACGTTTTTAGTTTGAAAATAAATAGAAATAGTTGAAATAGTGTCGCTATGAACCTCAGTGTTTTCTGCACCTAGATTCAATAGATTGAACAACACTGGTTAATATTTTTTCACATTCTCTCTCTCTCTCTCTAGAAAGCGATACATAGACAGATAGACATAGACAGGTAGAGATTCTCCTGCCCCACCCATTTCAAAGTTGCAGATATGACATTACTCCACGTCCCACCTAAGAAAATTGACATTATCATATGCCAGTCCACATTCAAATTTCCCCCGATTGTCCCTAAAATATCTTTTATAGCTGCCTTTTGTTTTTATTCTAGAAATTTTCATTGCCCATTTTTTAAAATTGGGAAGGCTGTGGAAAACAATTACTAATTTATCTTAATAATTAAAAACATTTAAATAACATTTAAGTTCTGTCTTCTAACATGTTTGTAATATTCTGAGCCTATAAGCCTAATTTTTTGTTGTTTTCCAGATTATTCATTTCTCCCTGGGCACCTTTTCTAGACCTGCAGGCCGGGGCTGTGTTGTCACATACTCTCCTCCCTATTATTAGTAGTTATAACCCAGCTTCCCAGAATGAGGGAAGGCCGGAGGTCAGAGCGTTTTGTCTGTTTTGCTGTGTCTAAGCAACCAGTGGCAAGCTGGCCTTGCATGGAGTACAGCAGCTAGCTTAGTGGTCGGGTGGAGCTGAGTTGCTATCCTGCCGCTGCCTTCCTGGCTGCAGGTAAGCTGGTCGTCTTTTCTAAGCCTCAGTTTTCTCATCCGTAAACCTGGCCAAAGGATGAAGAAGAAAGAATAAAACTTTATCTGACTTCTAAGTTTCAGTTTAAAATTTTCTGTGATCTTCAAACTGAATTGAAAAGTATCTACATATATGTAAGAACAAAAGGAGAAAAAAAAAGCTGCAAGGAAACACATCAACATACTGTGTGATTTCCTGTAGTGATAGGACGCCACAAAATTTTAATTTTCTTCCCTGTAATTTCACCCATATACTGAATTTTCTACCACAAGTATATAAAACTTATTAGTAAAAAATAATACACTTCATTTGAAAAACTACTCACAGATTACACAAAAATTAACTCAAAATGAATCACAGATTTAAATGTAACACATAAAACTATAAAACTTTCACAAGAAAACATAGGATAAATCTTCGGGACCTTGGACTTAGTGAAGAGTTCTTAAACATGTCACCAAAAGCATGATCCATAAAAGAAAACATTGTTAAATTGAATCTCACCAAAATTAAAAATCTGTTCTGTGAAAGACCTTGTTAAGAGGATGAAAAGACAAACTGTAGACAGAAATGATTCACAAACCACATTTTTTTGGTAGCAAACAGAAAATGTTAATATTTTATTAGAATCTGCTTCTTTCTCCATTGATTCCTGTCACACAGGTTTACATGGGCAGCTGCAAAAGGCAAATGTAAACAAACACCACACACTGTTTTCTCTCAGTGAAGGAAAGGGCAGACCACGCATCTAACAAACGCTTCATATCAAGGATATACTGAGAAATTTCAAAACTCGACATTAAAAATCAAACAATCCAATTGGAAAATGAACCAAAGACATTTCATCAAAGAAATACATGAAAAGACATTCAACATTGTTGAAGTACAAATTAAAACTACAGTGAGATATCAGTACATACTTGTAAGAATGGCTAAAATAAAAAAATACTGATAACATCAAATGCTGGTGAGGATACCGAGAAACTGGATCGCCTATACATTTCTGGTGGGAGTGTAAAATGGTACAGCCATTCTAGAAAGAGAATGATAATTTTTTACAAATCTAAACACATACTTACCATATGATCCAATAATTACACTCCTAGGCATTTATCTCAGAGAAATGAGACTTATGTTCACATAAAAACCTATACACAAATGATCACAGCACTGTTATTTAATATTTGTAACAGCCAAAACCTGGAAACATCCCAAAGGCCCTCGACGGCCGAATGGCTACATAAACTGTGGCGCCACCATACCATGGAATGTGACTCCACAGTAAAAACAGCTTGAATAAACCTCAGGGTGTATTCATATTGAGTGAAAAAGTCAATCTCGAAAGGTCATACACTGTATGATTCCACTTATATAACATTCTATAAATGATAAAATTATTATGATGGAAAACAGATTAGTGGTTGCCAGGGCTTGGGAATATTGAGGAGTAGGGAGTATGGGGGGAGTATAAAGGGACAGGTAGCACAAAGTAGATCTTTGTGCTGGGGGACTAGTTCTGTATCCTGAATCCACATAGGTGAGAAAATGACATAGAACTATACACAAACAGTGCACCAGTGTCACATTTTGGGTTTTGTTTTCATACTATATGTAAAATGTTACTATTGGCAGAAATTGGGTGAAGGGTACACTGGGACCTATATACCCTCTTTGCAACTTCCAGCGAATCTGTAATTTTTTTTTTTAAGAGACTGGGTCTTGCTCTGTCGCCCAGACTGGAGTGCAGTGGCATGATCGTAGCTCACAGAAGCCTTGAACTCCTGGACTCAAGGTATCCTCCCACCTCAGCCTCTGGAATAGCTAGGACTATAGACATGTGTGACCATGCCTGGCTAATTTTTAAAAACTTTTTGTAGCAACAGGGATCTCACTATGTTGCCCAGGCTGATTTCAAACTCCTGACCTCAAGTGATCCTCCTGCTTTGGCCTCCCAAATTTCTGGGATTACAGGCGTGAGCCACCGTGCCCGGCCTATGATTATTTTTTCAAAGAAATTACCTGCTCCCTACATGATGGGCAACATTAACCCCAGTAGGTTTACTCCAGGAAGAAGCACGCCTCTGGTATCCCAAGATTCTTCCTGTTTTACTCCCAGTACACGTAATTGTCTGTCACTTGTCACACTTATTTGGACATATGTCCTAGTCCCGAAGCTTGTACCCAAGTTCACCAAGGGCATGATCTGGGCCTTGTTCAACAGATTTCAGAACTGCTGTCGGGGTGGTTGTTTAATTCACATGAACATCGTATGTGCAGAGAGACAGAGTAGGGCTCTGAGACTGGGGGTACCACTGGCCTCTGGGGGGCTGGGCTGCAAGTTGGAAAGAGACAGAAAACATCCTCTGTAGGGAAGTAGTTGGGGTCTGGGTGAGTCAGTGCCAGGAGAGGCAATTTGCCACGTAGCCTGAATATCCCTACGCATTTCTTCTGGTTACGCCCTGAAGGCAAGGCCCTGGCTGCTCATTGCTTGGGCCATTTCTCAGGGTTGTGTATTAATGAGCAACCTTGAGGGATAAAGTAATGTCTTTCCCCTCAAACAAAAGCAGGCTTGCCTACTGCTTGCTTTACGGTTGGTAAATTCTCTAAGCTCAGCGTTCTTCAGCTGCAGTGCAAGCCCGGCACAGGTCCAGTGCCCACCTGGGCCCCTCTGCATTGTCCTCTTGGGACTTGGGGGCATGGGGTGCTCATTCTCCTTGCTGTGCCATGAGTAATAAGTCCTTTGTCCCTGAGTCGCAAGTCTGGTGTTCTTTGTCAGTATCCACGAAACTGTGGCAGGCTCATTTTAGCTTGCAAGTAGGACAAAATCCCAGACCCTTCCAGAGCAGGGCTCCCGGGCAGCCTGTCGCTCTGCCCCAGCCTGAGGCTCTGAAGAGAATGGCACTGTCTCAGCCGGTTCCAAAGGCCTTCCTCAAGGCACTTTGTTGACTTTGGCGATGAACTGTCCCCTCACTTCATAGCCACTTGGCCTCTTCCTGTGGCTCTCTGGGTGATTAACTCACAGCCTCGAGCGGTCCCTTAGGGCCAGGGTTCAGGCTGACACTGCCAGATGATGGGCCTCTCTAGACCGCATCCATCTACCGGTCATCTTATTATCTGTCTGCTTGAAGGTCTCATCAGCATGGACTCCGACGGTCTGGCTGCTTGCCGCTCAGGCGCCAGGTCAAGAAGATCCAGGGCTATGGGCAAAGGGATGGGGGGCAGACCATTCAACTTTGAGAACTTTTATTTATTCAAACAGTCAACATAGCCATTGCTGAATGTCTCCAAAGTTAATCACTATTTCTTTCAGGACACAAAAAAGAGTAAGACAGAGAGCACCTAAGCTGAGACAACACAAAAGAATTTGAAGTCAGGCTTAGATTTTGACCACTTTGGATCAGCACTTATGACCTCAGGCAAGTTATTTGATCCCTTTGAGAATCAGTTCTCCTCAACGAAGCAGTATTAGAATGTGTGCATGGGGGCGCTGTGATGACACGGAGAGGCGCCGAGCGTGTTGCTGCCCGCACAGAGCCCCGTCTGCGTAGAGCACGTCTTCACTTACTGTTGTTGATAGGTTCTTGGAAGCTGCGACCTTTGAGTGAAACGACATGTAATGAAACCAATTTTGCCATAGGCTAATTGATATAAACAAGAGTTAAATTTCTATGGTGTATTTCTGTTCACAAAAACATCACCAAATTTCTAAATGAAGACCCAAAACACTTCTAATATTAAACATTAAAATAAATGTGAACTATACATTTAAGAAAAATTATTTAAAAAACCTAAGTAAGGTAATTATTCACCTGTTTATTTGGGGTCTCGGGTGGCTGGAGCCTGTCCCGATGGCTCAGGGTGCAGGTGGGGAGCAGCCCTGGACTGGCTGCGGTTTCATCGCGGGCACATTCGCACGCACTCGCCCAGACTGCGGCAGTGTGGGCACTCCAGTTCCTGTACAGGGCATGTCTTTGGGATGAGGGAGGAAACTGGAGCACCCAGAAAAAACCCATGCAGACAGTGGCCCCTCCTGGGAATCTATTTTTTTTTCTTACCAACATTATAATAAAAGGATGTTGAAAAAAACACATTATTCAAGGACCTGCTGTAAGTTAAGTTCCCAACCTCTCTTAAAATTCCTAGTCATGGGAGGTGGGGGAGTGGAGATGGGGAAGAGAGCTAGGGCTGGGCCAGATTCAAGGAGTAACAGAAGAGTGAAGGACTCCAGATGAGGACTTGGAAGGCAAGGGCCTCCCAAGTCCTCAGCACTCAACTCGAAAATTATTCAGATGCCAGCCAGAATACGAATGAAACATTTAGCGATACTCTTACATTCAAGGAATGCTTTATTATTTTAATCATCGTATTGTATGTTCTTGTTATTGAGCTATTGCTAATGAATCCAAGGTGGACAACTATTCCAGGGACTCCATCTCTTGGCCTTAGGTGGCACCTCTTGGTTTGGCATCATTGGGCAAAAATGGAGGTAAAGTGAGATAGTGGGTTTCCAATATTGCCAGGGGACCAAGGTGACTGGAATAATCCCAGTTCCTAGGTGTCATGAAATTGCTCATAGCTCACTTTTGGAGTGAGATGCTTTTGGGTCTCTGGAATCCTTTGTCAAAGCCAAGCCTACAGCCTCTTGGATGCTCCTCACGGCCCTGAGCCCTGATTTGATGGCCATGTCAATCCATCCGGGGGCAGGGCCGTGTGCTCGCCAGCAACGTGGACCCGCCCTTCTGGCCTGCAGAGCTCCTGGGTGTAATCCACGTATTGGTAGGGAGTGAAGAAAGCAAAGCCACCCATAGAATAGGGGTCCTGGCTCCAGTGCTTGATCTTAGAGTAGGGGCACAGGGCCTGGAGTTCCTCTTTGGGGCGGTCATGAACCGCGGCCAAGTCCTCCAGGATGACATCCACCACCTGGGCGTGGTCCGTGGCAGCAAAGAACATGGCATCATCATCCACAGTGTAGGAGGCCAGGATGACCCCCGTGCCATTGGGGAAGGTGTGGTTGGGGTAGAAGATAAAGCGGGAAGGCTGGTCTGTGCTGGACTCGCCACAGAAGATGCCGTCGTGCTACCAGAAACACTGCGTGCAGGCCAGGACCACTTTGGTGGCACTGTTGTAGTGGACCGAACGCAGTGTGTCCTTCTTGCCTGGGGAGACGGGTGGCTGGAACCGCAGGAGCCGGGCAGCCTCAGCTGTGCTGGTCACCACCACATAGTCAGCCATGAGATGCTGTGAGACGCGCCCTGGGCTGCAGAGGGTCTGGCGTCCGGTAGGTGATGTGGACTTGATCTCCAGATGTTTCCACCTCCTCTGCTGGCGAGTGGAGCTGGATCGTCCCTGGCAAGAGGGCACCGTGCAGGGCCTGGGGGAGCTGGTCAACGCCCCCTGTGATTTCATCAAACCTGGGAGTAAACAGGCGAAGGAGAGAGCAGGAAGCAGGTTGGCGGGCAAGCCATACAGAGGCCATGTCCTCTAACGGGCTTGCTCAGGTGGTGTGTGCCAGGGCGACAAGCAGTTGGCAAAAGGAAGGCACACCAGGCAGGGTGGCTGAGCCTCCAGCAGAGAGGGAAGGATGCCTATTTGGGCCGACAACCAGAAAAATGCACCCCCTCAGGGCAGGTACAGACCCTTCCTCTCAGCTACTTCCTTCCTGCTGTCTCGGTGGCCACCTCCATGTGGGATGCCTGGCGTGGGGCTGGCAAAGACCATGTTCAGCCCCTTCCATAATGCCTCGGGAGAGAGCCCAGGACAGGGTGGCCCTCAAAGAATGCAGTCTTAGCACCATTAAGATCCTCCACTCTGTTTTAAGTCCCTCTTGCCTTCCATTCTTCCCCTGTGTTAGCTCTTGGCTTGGATTTAAACTGAGTAGCCCTCAGGACAAAGGCTGGGGAGAAGTGGGAGGGCGCAACGAGGGGCAGAAGAGGCCGGGACGCCCCGATAACTAAACCTCTTAGAGCTCACAGGCCCAGATGTCCTCTCGTAAATGTCTGTGGCCTGTCCTGTCTAAGTCGGGTCACAGAACCTCAAGGGAGAGTAAATCTAGTTTATTTTATCTTTGCAGCCACAGAGTGCACGGTCGGTGACATTAGAGGCAGAGCTGAGGCCACGGTCTGTGTCCCCGAGACGGAGCGAGGCCCAGAGCAAAGCAGATATGCAGCTTGCCGATGACCCCTCGGCCGGAGGTTCTCGAAGTCGGATTCCCAGGCAGGCAGCATCAGCATCACCAGGAGCATGTCAGAAATGCATGTTTCTGACCCACCCCAGCCCGGACTTACTGCCTCTGGGGGTGAGACCCAGCCATCTACATGTAGCAAGTACTCCTCCTTCCCCAGTGATTCTGCAGCTGACTGGAGTCTGAAATCTCCGCCTAGTCCTCCCCTAGCTCCCATTTCTTTTGGGATTTTCGCCTGATTTATCTAGTCCACCCTTCTACCACTGTTCTCATTGGTAAGTGGCCAACCCATGCCCATTGTCCCCACTGCATTTCCCACCGGGGCTCCTGGAAGAAGGAGATGATGCCATGCAGGGTTGCAGTGAAGGCCTCGTAGTAGCCGGCATCCGTGTTCAGCAGGTCCCCGATCACCTGCACAGCCCGAGGCTCAGGTTCCCCACCTTGATCAGGTACTCCTGGGCCCGTGCGCAGGGAGAAAAGGCAGGCAGTTAGAATGTCCAGGGAGCCCTCGTTTATCTCCCGCCTATAAGTGAGAACACGTGATATTTGTTTTTCCATTCCCCCGTGGTCATAAAGCAGCATAATGGACATTGAAAACCAAGAAGGGGGCAAGGAATAAAAATCTACCTATCAGGTACGATGTACACTGTTCAGGTGACAAGTACACTGAAAGCCCTGACTACAGCATTATATGATTCATCATGCAACAAAAAACACTTGTATGACAAAAAACACTTGTACCCCTCAATCTATCGAAGTAATAAAAAAAAGAATGTCCAGGCAGCCAACATGAGAGCCTTTGCTTCCCAACTGGGGACAGCGAGGAACGGAATGGGACAGTGTGGAATGGCAGATGCCCACTAAGCTGGGCCCCTAGGGGCTTCAAGGGACTACTTTGCACACAGGACTCTGAAGACAGTGCTCAAAATACTCTCTCCAGTCCTAAAAATGGGGAAGACAGTTATACTCCCCACCTATAGGGATTCTTCTGAGCCCTCCTCTTGTATAACAGAACCGTTGTTTTACAGATGGGGAAACTGAGGCCCAGTCTTCATGTCCACCTGCAAGTGTGGGGCCCAGCCTGGCTTCTCTGATCTGCCTTGTAATGCCATGCCAGGAGGAATCTGGGCACCAGGTGTTTCTTCTCAGACTGCCTTGACCCCCACCATTGCTTTACTATCCTGGCCACCCCACCAGCGAGTGACTGGGAGGTTCTGCTGCTGGTGCACCCGCGGTGATGACTGCAGCCTGCGCTTTGCTCCTGCTCCCTTCTCCTAGGCAAGACCAGGATGGACACAACAGAGATGGCTGGGAGAGCTTCCATGTGGTTCACCGGAGCTAAGGAGTGTCCAGGACCAATGGGTCCCCTTGTCACCAACACAGGCAGCCCTGGAGGCTGGCCACCTGGGAAGCAGACCTGAAAAGGGCCACTGGGATGGCTGGGCACTGCGGGCCCAGCACCAGGCTGGGCAAAAGGCCTTCATCAAACATACTTGTTTCTTTTTTTATTTTTAAGTAGAGATGGGGTCTTTCTATGTTGCCCAGGCTGGTCTCAAACTCTTGGCCTCAAGCAAACCTCCCACTTTGGCCTCCCAAAGTGCTGGGATTACAGGCATGAGCCACCATGCCTGTCCCAAATATGCTTGTTTAAACCAGGGATGAGACAGCAGGGCCCACCATCCAAGGAAAAGGAACATCAGAAAGTGTCGGGACACATGCTGGTCTGTAAGACCTCTAATGTGAACAGTCGGTCACAACAGAGAGGTCCAGCGGCTCCCGAGTGGGGCCATGCTGTGGGAAGGGCGGGGGTGGGGAAAGGATGGGCACTAGACATCTTCTCTGGCTCATCTTGTTCTCCAATTCCTGCATCTCCTTTCCCCTCCTTCCTTTCTGGACACTGAGCATATGGTGGCCAGACCACATAGGATTTTGACCCACAACCTTTAGAGCAACAAGCCCAGGAGGCCAAACCATAGCCTCTGCAGCAATCAGCCTCGAACAGCCAGGATTTTGTTGATGACTGTGACTATAAGCCTCCTTATTTTTGCATGACCCACCCCCTGCACAGCTTCCATCTGAGGACCAACTGGAGAGAGCCAACTGTCCTCTTCTCACCAACCACACTGGTGTCCCTCTTCTGGTTAGCTGCCTCCAGCCTCCTTGTACCAACAGCCTCCAATCAGGGCACGTCTGAGACCGTCCCTGTTTTCAACTGTAAGGCTTTCCCATATCTCTTCCTGTCTTCGAGTCTCTGCCAAAATGCGAGTGATGGTGGCTGACCCCCTTGATATAGCAAGTTGTGCATAAATAGCCTCTGACTTGGGTGGTCTTTGTTTATTTCCTTCCCTTCCTTCTCTTCCTACCTCTCTCCCTCCCTCTCTACCCTCTCTGGTCCTAAGGGAGCTCACGTTCCAGCAGGGAGACAGACCACAAACGAGTGGAACGAGTGGAACTGCGGTGTGATGGTGTTGATGGGATTGCATGGGTAGTCCCACTGGGATTTCCGGGGAGCTGTGGCAGGGTAGGACCTGAGCAGCAGGAAGCAGGCTCTCAGGACTGACCTTGGTGGAAAAGGAGTCGTACTTCTCCAGCACCTGGCTGCAGCTACTGCTCTTGAGCTCCTCCACCACCTGGGCAGGGAGGAAGGAGGAAGGGAGGACGTGCTGGAGAATGTCTGCCCACACGTGCTCTCTGCCTTGCCCCGTCCAGCCCCCATGCTTCATGCTCCCTTATTTTCTCACTTCTACTTGTGTGTGTGTCCAAGGCTTGCTTTGTATGAGTCCTGGGTTCCAAGACCATGTCCTGCAACTAGCCTGGTGTGTCTCTGTGGTTGTAACTTCCCCTCGACTCTTGGACACACTGGGCATGTAAACTGGGAGCCAGGGCTCCCCTGTCAGCCTTGGAGATCCCAGAGGTGACAATCCACCTCCTTGTCCTGTGTTGCGGACATTTCTGTGGGCCTCAGAGCCGTCATGAATGGTATGGATGCCAGAAGGCCTGGCCCTGATGAGCTGTTGAGTGAGGCTCCACGAGGGTCTAAGAGCTGGGCACGTCGGTCCTGAGCTGCAGCAGGACAGCGCCCCAGCAAGGCAGGACCTGGGCAGGGCCACCCATGAGAGCTCTCCATCTTGCTGAGTCCAGATGTCACACTGAGATCCCCCGGGCCAGAGGTCAGGGAAAATAAAGGCACCGTCCTCGCTAAGTAAACATCAGCCAGACAGAAAAAGGTGGGCAGGCATTCCAGGCAGGGCCCAGCATTGTTTCTCCTCCTTGACATATCTGTAGTGATGATGATTATAATCCTAGCACTGTTCTCGTGACTTTGCACACATCTTACTTACCCCTCACAACTAACCTGGAAGAGAGGTTCCAGTACTATGGTCATTTTATACAAACGGGAGCACAGAGATGGTCAACATCTTGCCCACGGTCAACAGCACACTCGAATCCAGAGTCCAGTTTGTAGGACTCTCTGCCTTAAAGTTGCACCTGCCATGACGATGTCAGTGGCTGCTCTCCACACGGGCACCGTGGAGGCGTGTGGGACGGAGAGCACACGCGGACTGCAGAGCCGAGGCTGAGCCGGAGGGGCTCTGAGAGGGAGGCGAGGCAGACAAAGGCCAGTCTGGGGAGCCCTCCTGTGCGTGGGCCTGTGCTCTATGGCACAGTCCTCCCATGCCACTTAGGGCATCAGAGAGAAACTTGAGGAAGTTTTCCCGAGATGGCACCAAAGACTGTGGCAGCCCACATCAGAGTCAACCTGCTCCCTACCTCCGCTTGCCTTCAGCAGTGACTTATCAAAGAGGTGTTCTGCTGTCTTCCCCACCTCGTCCTCCCTGACTGGGTGGCCAGCAGGCCGGGGTTGGCCTGCACATCCCCCATGCGCTGCCGTACTCCGTTGACAAGCACCCAGGTCTGGCTGTTGCAGGGGCAGAATTCCTAGAGGTTCAGCCCAAACTTCCTGATGAACTCATGGGAGATCCTGTGGGGGGAGTCAGACGCCACATAGGCTGGGACAAGGAAGCTGCCGCCCTGCCTGCTCTCTGTGCTCCTTCCTGCCCCCACCATTGACAGGGGCCCCTCTGGCCTCCCTCCACAGAAGGAACAGCAGGCCTCCTGCTCAGTATGCCAGGCTAATGGTGGTGTGGCCGGGAGGGAACCAGGCCACCATTCTTGTCATGCTGGCTGTCTGCACTGGCCTGGCCACCAACCACCAGGGTGGCTGTCTGCCCTAGCCAAGAACCCTCTTACTTTGCCTGAGACATGCAGCCTTCAAGCCTTCAAGGTGTTGCCACTCCAGGTCCTGGAGGTGGTGTGAAGGGTGTGTGGGGAGGGTCCTCTGGGCTCATCCTCCCTGAAGTTTATGTGCACCATTTCTGAGCCTCCAGGCTGCATCCTCCGAAACCCTGATCGTACCTTCGGGATGGTCTTCCTGGGTCCTGGGGCTCCCACGAGACACCACACCCTCCTGGAAGGATGCTCATCTTCCCGCCAATTAGCAAACCTAGCAGTCTGCTTTTGATTTTCTGAGGTGCCTTCCCATCCCAACAATCTATTGTGATCCTTGACACAGCCTCCCGGGCAAGCGGAGCAGGCGTGCTCACGTCCCTCATGTAGATTAAAACACCAGGGAGAGGGGCCTGGCTAGGCTCCAGGCTGCAGAATGAGTTGGGACAGATCCTGACGCTCTGGCTTTCAGGAAAGGACTTCACCCAGAGCTGTCCTTCTTGGCCTCGGCGCTGGCTGCCCACACCCAGCCTTCCTCACCTGCCTCACTTCTCTCAGCCATACCTGTGGTTGACAGGGATCCTCATGGCACCCAGCTCTATGTACCACTTTGCTCCAAGCAGTCTGCGGGTCTTTATTCTGCCATCTACATGCTGGGAGGCCTCCAGGACAGTCACCTAGAAAGATAGCCCTTTCCTGGCCCCAGTGAGGCCAGCCACAGTCCCTCCACAGCACACCCTCCTCTCCCCTCCTGGCAGGCCCAGCTCTATCGCCCTTCCTGCCTCTTCCCAAGTCTCCCTCTCTTAAGGGGTCAGACCACCTGGCTCCTAGCCCTTCTGACCCAGCCTAGAGCCCCAGGCCTAGACTTCGGCCCCAGCTTTCTAGTGCTGGAGTATTCATTTTTCATGTGTATCCACACAGGCAATGCGTGAACTACCGTCTCTCCCACCTCCTTGCTCAGAGCCCAAGTCCCCTGTGAGGGATTCTTCCGAGCCCCATCTCCTACCTGGTGCCTGGCATCCTGCAGGGTCTTGGCAGCGGTGAGCCCGGCCATACCCCCGCCAATCACTGCTATCCGCTTCCTTTCTGCTTCCTGCCCCAGCCCGTTTCGGGCTAGCTGCAGCAGCTCTTTGTACTGGAGGTCCTCAAAGCACTTGACAAGCTGGCTGTTGAAGGCCTTGGTGGCTGGGCTCAGCGAGAGCAGGAGGGCGAGGGCCAGCCAGCCTGGGCACATGGCTGCGGAGACAGCAGTCGGGCAGAAGGCTGAGGGCTGAGGAAGGCTGGTCTGATGCTTTATCACAGGATGGCTGTGTCATGGGACCAGTGGTGCAGCTCCCTGGCACGCCTGTTTGCTTCCACCCCACCAGGGGTGCATTAGCCACAGGGCCTTCCATGCTCGCACCGCACCCCACTGCTGGTCAGTGAGGCCCCCTGAAGGAGCAGCGCCCGAACTCAGGGAGCGATGCAGGCTGCACATCTACTCAGAGTGCCTGCCCTCACCTCAGCCCGACACAGGACAGGCTGGTGGGCCTGCCCCCTGCTTTGGATGCCTCAGTCCCCCTCTGGGGTTGGCAGAATGTTTGTTGCAGTGAGAAGCGCCTAACTCACTGCAGCCATGGGAGGATATAGGGTGAAGATAGAGAGTGTTGAGACATTATTTAACATCGTTGACAGTCTCTGAGGTTGTGTGGCAGGCTACCAGGTTTCCAGGCCCCAGAGAGATGTCATGGAACCGTTTCCCAGAGATGGCCAAGATTCATCAAGGTTAAAGAGTCTGCAGGGCTGTGAGCCTGCGTTTCTACCCCTGGCTCCTGAAGTGCTGCTCTTCCCTTTTGGCTTAGCGCCTGGGAGAGATGCACAGCACCTTTCCTCTAGGAGCCTATTAAAGGTGTGTGTCTCGTTGTGATCTCATTGTTGCTTTTAAAGCTATCATCTGTGTTGTGGGCTGAATTGTGTCTCCCCAGTATTCGTATGTTGAAGCCTCAACCCCCAGGATCTCAGAGTGTGACTGTATCTGGAGATAGGGCCTTTAAAGAGATAACTAAGTTAAAATGAGGTCATTAGGGTGGGCAAGAATCCAGTCTGAATGGTGTCCTTATAAAAGGAGATCTGAATGTGCAGAAGAGCACTGGGACGTGCGTGCCACAGCAGAGACCATGTGAGACACAGCAGGAAGGCGATCGTCTGCAAGCCCGAGAGAGAGGCCTCAGGAGGAAACCAAACCTACTGACACCTTCATCTGGGATGTCCAGCCTCCAGAACAATTTCTGTTGTTTAAGCCGCCCAGTCTACAGCATTCCGTTATGATGGCCTGGCCTGGCTACCACAGTCTGTTCCTCTACAGCTCTCTCCCAGGTCGGGAAGAAGAGTGGGGCTGGTTTTCACCCAACTCTTCCAGGTCAGAATCACCTCCACACTCTTTTAAAAAATGAGTATTCATTTTTCATGTGTATCCACACAGGCAATGCGTGAACGAAGGTACTCTTATCTCCAGTCTCAGGATTTATATTTAATGTGGGCTGCCTTTCTCCCTTTGTTTCCGATAGAGAGGGTACAGTGGCATTACAGAAAATGAAAGCACAGGGGACCAATCATTTGTACCCCTCCTGCCTCTTAGGTATAGCTGCCCACTCTCCTTCATGACACCGTCACCACTGACAGCTTGCTGCCATCCCTTTGGTTCTTGCACGGAATGTGCGAGACAACTGCACGTCTGCTGTCTTCTCCATCCTGAACCAGAAATCCATCCCTTCCGCGCAGCCTGGCTCATAGCGCGTGCTCGACACGTCTGCGGATGACCAGGGCAGGGGTGGGCAGACGGGTGGGAAGGCGGGCGGACAAGTGAATGAGTGAGTGGACAGACAGGGAGGGGTGCAGGGCAGGTGCTCTGGGGCTTCCTGTGATGCTTCCCTTCAACCTCTGCATTTCATAGGGACCCAGGCCCGGGGGCTGTGTCCAGCCTGAGCTCTTCCTCTCTGGCCCTTCAGTCTGCCTTTGCTCCGTCTCTGGCCACTCTTCCGAGGGCCTCCTCTGCTTTTCCAGCCTCCCTCCGAGAACCTGTGTCTGGTTCTCTAACACCTTTTACTGCACACGCACACACACACACGCACACACACACACATACACACACACACACACACACACACACACACACACCAGAATTTAGCCTTTCCCCATTTTCCAAATTCATCCATCTCTTCTTTCTTCAAGCAATGGGAGTGGGGTCTCATCGCCTCTCTCCTGCCGTGAATCAGGAAAGTGGAACCTGACCCACCCTGATTAGACCCATGTCTGGTATAGTCACAGCCCATCGTAGATGCTTAGTGAAACATTCGTTGGATGTATGAATAAATGCGAGTGAGGAGTAGATACGGAAATCACACATCTTAGATATTCAACTTCAAGATATTCTGTCCCTGTGCCTTCTCCAAAATACACTTGTCGGGTAATATGCCTCCATTATTGGTTTGGAAGGCAGAGTTACCCTACACCTAGGTGCAGAGGAGCAGGAAACAAGAGAGGGAGGTTAGGGGGAGTGGGGGCAGCCCAGCCGGGAGCCCTGGCCTGGTGGGCTCCCTCTGGGTACTCACAGAAGCTCAGCATGGCTCTTGGGTCCCCAGCAGAGAGCTCTGGGTCCTGCTTAGACTCTGAAGTCTGTCTGAGAGATGCGGGCAGAGTCAAGGAGACATGTTTTTGACTCTCTTCTGCCTCTGAGCTTCCCAGCTCCCTCTCCTTTAACTACACCTCGATACTGGGGGCCAGGTAGGGAGAAGGCCCTAGAGAGGGGACACCTAGGTTCTGGGGGGAGCAGACACAATCTAGTGCTCTTCTGTTCTCTACCTGCCAGACTTGCCCACCTGGCCTCCCCTACCTGGGCTGAGTGGGCCTTACTTGGTCAGTTTCCTTGGCTCGAAACCCTGGGGTAGATTCAAGATCCCCTTTCCTGAGTCCCTTTGTCCGGGGTTGCCAGCTCCCTCAGCTCTGCTTTCCCAGGGCCTCTCATATCAGCCCCAAGCCTTCATCACTAAGCCTCCCTCCCTGACCTGCAGGGCTTGAGGGGCTCTCTTCCCTCCCCGGCACGGCCACTGACGGCCCCTAGAGTAAGGGTTCTGCATGCACGCTGGGCTATGGCACCTCCTTGGTTTAAACCCCCTTTGCTCCTAGAGGTCTCCTTTGCCATCTTCTCTGCTAAAGGTCTACTTTTATGAAATTATGCCTTTACTATTCTGCCAGCCTGTGAACTGCATGATTTCAGAGAACTTGCTTCTTTATCTGGGATGTCTAGTGGAGTGATGGATATGGAGCGGTGCTCAATGAACGCTTCCTCGATGAGTACAAAATGAGGTGTGGGGTTATGCACCCATCGTGGTCCTCCAGAGGATGACCCATCCGCTTTTCCCAATTCAGGCAGCCTCTTATTCTCTCCTTCATCTCTTCTTAGACTGTGCTGCCCGCAAAGGGTCCCTTCTCACTCCTTCTTCCTGTGCTTCAGGATGTTCAGGACAGAGATTTCTCCACCCGGGCTTTAACTTGGAATGCGACCTCCATGCTTCCTGCTCTTTCCACTCCCCGGCACATTTTGCTCTCCATGTACACCTCCAGTTTCCAGGACTCTGACCTATGCTCCCTATAGCCTTCCTGGGAAGTGTCACCCTGCTCTGTCCCACTCTTTGCAGGGTAGTGAGGGTTCAGGATTGCCCAGGGTGGGGTGGGGTGGCACATAGGCCAACTGAGGCTGGGCTGGAGAGAAGAGGTAGCTCTTGCCAGGATAGAAGTGGAGGTTAGTGGAGGGAGTAAACGCACTTACGCCTCAGCACCTCCTTCTCGTGCACAGCCCTGCTTTCTGCCCTCTGAAATCAGAGGCACGAAGGGGTTCCTCGAGCTTGGCAGTATTCAGCCGTGCGCCAGCCAAGCTGTTCAGCAGGCCCTTTCCAATCTCCTCCCAAAGTGCTCCAAACTCCACCACCTTCTCATGCACAGGAACTACACCAGTTAGATCTTCAAAGTGTGGGAGACCCTCAGAGATAGGCATGGTGCCAGCTAGGGGTGAGGGTCAGCCCAGCCACCTCTTATTCTCTTTTTTCCCCCTTCCTTTCCAAAAAAGCCACTCCACCTCTTATTCTAATGGACTTCATTCATTCAACACATTTTTATCGAACCCCCTATGTGAACTAGGCACTACTCCAGGTAGTAGTCCCACTACTTGGGACTCCTTAGTGAATAAACACACAGAAATTCCACAAGAAGTTTTCACACTTCCACAAGTGGATATGTAAATGGCCAAAAAGCACATGAATGGGCATCATTATTCGTCATCAAGGAGATGCAGATTAAAACTGCAATGAGATTCCTTTTCCTTCCATTAGCCATTACAGAATGGCTACGATTGAAAGACTGACAGCAGGAAGTACTGGCTGGCGTGTGGGGCAACTGGAACATTCATACAGCGTTGGTGGGTATATAACTTGGTACAATCACTTTGGAAAACTGTCACTATCTCCCAGTGCTATATATATGTAAACCCTCTGATCTAGAAATTCTACTCCTGAGTATATGTCATGGACAAAAATGTTCATAACGGCCCCAAACTCAAACCCACATGGAAGAGCTGAAGGATATTCACATATTGGTACCCAGCCGAAAAAAAGCTGTCAAACCAAACAGAATGAACCATTGATGTGCACTGTGGCATGAATGAGCCAGATGCCAGTGTGATTTCTTTCAATTCTGTGGCCCTGCCAGCGCTCCCCACAGGGGCACAGCTGGGCACGTCCTCAGAAGCCAAGCAGAGCGGGACTCACTCTCAGTTCCAACATGGGATATGTATAAATGTACTTTAATTTGTTTATCTATGTGGGTTCGAGTTTGGGGCCATTATGAACATTCTTGTACATGTCTTTTGTGGACATATGCGCTCATTCATGGGTGTATACCCAGGAGTGGAATTTCCAGATTATAGGGTATACATACAGGGTGTTCAATAACGATGCACTGACTGAGCGAAAGAATGAATAAATGAAGTCAATCAGAGTAAGAGGTGTCTGGGCTGACCCTTACCACTGGCTGACACCCAAAGATCCCCAAGCATAATGTTCAGCAAAAGAAACCAAATAAATGATAATACTATATTATGCCATTTATGTGATATTTAAAAACAGGCAGAACTAACCAATAGGGATAAAAGTGTTAATAGGTATAATATCTTGGAGGTATTGCCTAAAATAGAGCCCAGGAGAACCTTCTGGGGGCGAGGGGAATGTTTTATATCTTCATCTGGGTGGTGGTCACATAAGTGTATAAATACCTGACATCATCCATAAAGATGTCTGCACTATACTATACGTAAATTATACTTCTATAAAAATTAAAAAAAATTCTGATCATAAAAATGTACCCATGCAATTAGAATTGCTTTTTTCCAGGTTAAAAAGGAAAAAAAAAAAGGGAGAGGGAGAGAGAACAGTGGAGGAGGGGGAAAATTGAAAATGGTAACTACACAGTACGTCAGATGATGAAAAGCTCTCTGGAGAAAGTACTATGAGCACTGGGCACAGGGAAAGCTGGCAGCGGTTTGGCGCCCCTAGAAAAAGGGGGAGCAGGAGGCCGCGTGGGAGGCTATCGGGGATTTGGGCTAGTATCTGCCAAGAGCTGTTTCATGCCAGGCCTCGCCTGAGGGGCTCTACTGGACATGTAAAATTGTAAGCAAAACATTGCCAAACTCCAACAGAAGAAAGCCCAACAAAGTTTCTGATTTTTGTTTATGTTTTTAAAAAAATATCCAGTGTTGAATTGTTGGGCAACCCTCATCCTTATTTTGGGAGATGCCCTTGCGTTGCCAGGGCCCAGGCTGTGGGGGTGGCCTCGCTCTTGCCACTCGAGGTCTCATCACTTCGCTCACGCCCACACCCACGCTGGGCAGCGGGTCCTCCTACTGCTGTTTCCCTCTGAGGAAACCGACACTCAGGGGGGTCAGGGAGCGAATGGCACGTGCGTGTCGGAACCGGGAGGAGTCTGCTCTGCCTGGCTCCTCGGCTCCTGAGGACATGCCAAGTTCTCCCCCTGCGGAGAATGCCGGCATGCCGTGGGCCCAGAAGAAATAAGAAGTAAGTTAACATCGGCATTAACGGCACAGGTAGGCACGCAGAAACCACGCGGAGGCCCAGGGAGCAGTTCAGCTTTCGAAGGGGAGCGGTGCGATCGCCCGCACGCCCGGGCCTGCGAGGTGGGCGCCCAACACGGGGGCCAGGGCTGCCAGCTCTCCCGGCAGCTTGTGCCCGGTCATCTGAGGACTGCTGGGGACTTGTCCCGTCAAGTCTTCTGGACCTGTCCCCAGGCTACTCAGAGTCAGGAGACAGGGGCCCTCAGGCTGCCCTGGACATGGCCAAGGGAGGATCTGGCAAGGTCACAGCCATGTTCTTGGGAGCCTGTCCTGTGGGGGTCCTGTCCTGGGAGGTGTCCTCAGGGCGAATGGTCCTGGTGGGGGCTGTGTGTAGGGGGCCTGTCCTGGGGGAATCTGTCCTGAGGGAGACTGTCCTGGGGGAATCTGTCCTGGGGGAGACTGTCCTGGGGGACCTGTCCTGGGGGAGACTGTCCTGGGGGACCTGTCCTGGGGGAGACTGTCCTGGGGGACCTGTCCTGGGGGAGCCTATCATGGGGGAGCCTGTCCTGGGGGAGGCCTCTCTCGTGCTGGGGAGCCTGTCCTGAGTGGGGAGCGCTGTCCTTGAAGGGGCCTATTCTGAGGGGGCTTGTCCTTGGGAAGTCTGTCCTGGGTGGATGGTCTGTCCTAAGGAAGTCTGTCCTGGGGGAGCTTGTTTTGGAGGAATATGTCCTGGGGGTGCCTGTCCTTAGGGGGCCTATCCTAGGTGGGGCTTGTCCTGGGGGTTTATACTGGCGGCACCCTGTCCTGGGGGGTGGCTATCCTGAGAGAGTCTGTTCTGGGGGCCTGTCCTGGGGTACCTGTCCTGCAGAGCCTATCTTGGAGGAGTCTATCCTAGGGTAGCCTCTCCTGGGGGGAGGACTGTCCTAGTGGATCCTGTCCTGCTTGCCATCTACTGGGAGGGGACAGAGCTCAGGGAAGGGGACTATCTGCAAAGCTTGGGGTGATGATGACTTGTCCTCATAGTCCCCCAGGACTGAGCCTGTTCACTGCAGGTAGGACTGGTAGAGGTGGGAAGGGAATGAGGAATGGACAGGAAGAATCCAGGAACTAGAAGGAGCAAGATATTGAGCCAGTGAGGGTGACACCCTGAGTTAGGGTCCTGCCCGGCAGCTTTTTGGGGCCCCTCGCTGCCCCTTGCCCTTGCCCTCTTCTTTTTGTACTGCATCCGTCCCTCTGCCACGCACACCCTCAGGGTGTCTGAGAGTCGCTTTGGAGCCCAGTCTGCTCACGCTTGCTCACGTCTCACACAAAGAAGGAGGTCATCGCTGAGCAAGGCCCTGGCTTGGGTCACAATGGGGGGTGCCATGTCAGTTGTGGGGAGTTGAGGACAAAGGCGGGGCGCCAGCCAAGCCAGCTCTGCCTCTGCCCCTCCGGTTGAGACCTCTCCCTGCTCTCTACTGTGAGGGTAATACGAAACCTCAGAAACTTCATGGGGGTGGGGAATGCAGGATGGGGGAGGAGAGAGAGGACAGGGACCCAGGAGAATGGAGAGCTGCCCATAAAACTCAGGCCAAGGGGACACGTAGAACACAGCCCGACTTTGTATAGGTCTCTACCCCTTACCCAAGACCACCCCCTCAACATACACACACATCTTCCCCCTTGTGGCCACCCCAGGACCATCCCACCCTTATGAGAAGAGGAAATGATAGGAGGCAGGGAGAAGGGACGCTCCCTGGGTCATAGCAGTGGGGCCTACCCCACACAATCCCCTCTCACTGGCACCCTGACTGGTTGCTCACCAAGAAGCCCACTCCAGGGAAGATGTGGCCAGGAAAGGGTCCTGGTCCAGGTGGAAGAGGAGCTGGCCTTGGGCCGGGGGAGGTGAACATACTCCTTTCTGGGATGGCAGGCAGGTTAGAGGAGGGCTCACTTACAGAATCTGCCAAGTTCATTCTAAAGGGCTGTGCCGTGACAAAAGGTAAGGAGTCACATACCTGGGAGCCTTCCTGGGTCCTACAGCACCCATGTCCACAAGGCCAGGGCTTGGGCTGAGTCTTCAGTGTCTGGAAAGGTGGGTGAAGGTCAGAGTTCTGGACAGGATGTGCTCATTGTGCTCCTCTGGCATGAACCCATGGCCAAGGTGCCCATGGAGTTGGGCTTCCTGGCCTCCTTTTTACCTGATCTCCAGGTCTCTAGTGACAGGCCCTGTCGGAGGAGTTCAGGGAGGAGAAGGGAAGAGAGTGAGATTTGGATTAAGCTGTTCATCCAAACCAAATGCTAATGCATTTGCCTAACATCCAGGGAGCTATTGTTATCTTGATACAATAGGTGGCATGGTGCAAGAGAGTGTGCCAATCAGTCCCAGCAGGACCAGGCAACCTGGGGCTGGACAGGCCCAGGTGAGGACAGGCCCTCAGTGTCTACCTCCCACCAGCTGTGTGACCCAACTCCTGTGGTCTGTCTCCCAGCACACTACTAGGAGTGGACCCACACGACATGGTGTGGCCCGGGCATGGTTCATCTCTCTACCTTTAAACCTGGTCTTCCTTCTCCCAAGAGCTGCACATGGAGGGAAAGTCCCAGCACAAACAGAAGCCTTTAGGCTCCCCTAGAAGGATGAGGGAACACAGTGGAGGGTCTCCAGGCTACACTCCTCTGCCTGCAGGTTGTCTCCTTCGCCCTTTCTCCCACCTGCATAGGTGGGGTGCAGTGTGGTCCTCCCATGGTGGATGTTGGCAGCAGTGACTTGGACACCCTGCCCCTTGTTCTTCTTGGCTCTGAGTCTGGGTCTTATTAGGGAAAAAAATTATTCATGACACTTGTTGAACACAGCAAAGCAGACTTAATTTAGAGGAACTACTACAATGGGGTTTTGTAGTAGAGGAGAGATTGGGCTCAATTCCAAATACAACAACAACAACAAGCAAAGATTTATAGCCAAAGAGCAAGGTCAGGGGTTAGTGGATGGAAAGTTACTAAGAGGAAACATAAAGGCTCGGGGAATTCTTAACAAGATTCTTGCTGAAGGCAGGCCAGAATGATAAGACATTGAGAGTTGAGGGCAAGGAGTTTGATCAGCTATCAAGGGTGGGGGATTTTTCTAAACTGACCTAGCAGTTTAGCAAAACTGCTACAACTGGACTGAATGGGCCAAGGACAGAGCCCAAAGATGGAGACTAGTCAGAAAGACGATTCAGAGGCGGCTGACTCAAGTTCGATCAAAAGAGAGGGTCTTTGTCAGTCTCCCCTTTTCTTTGAGGAAAGAAGAGACAGTCTTGTTTTCTTTGAACAGCGTAAGTCCATTTCTTGTTTGGTGGAGAATGTCGTTGGAGGGCACAAGCAGTCAGGCATTTAATGAGGGGAGTTTCTATGAAAAAAAAAAATCAAAGGAAACAAGCCACAGTTCTCAAGTCCAGAGGGCAACCAACTGAGAAGATTTCAATTCAGCCGATGTTGGTTTGAAGCGTCTGTGTAGATGGTGAGGTGAGGATGGCAGTGGCAAGCCAATGGCTTTCCTGGTTTGCAGTTTGAATGTCTTTGGTGATGGCATTGGGTGTGCTGGTGAACTGTCAGAATAGCCCAGAGAGCAGCAGGCACAAAGGTTGTTCATCCATGATCTGTGGTGGTGATTTCTTTGACGTTTATATCTAATCATCTAGCTTCAGCCTTCAGGGCTTCAGGGAAAAGGCAGTTTTAGTCCTCAGTGACTTAAAGTTAGGAAGATGGGAAAAAAATTGGAAATGTCAGTGTGGAGAGCAGCAGCCACATGTTGGAGCAAGCTAGATGAATTGAGAACCCACAGGGAATGCTATAGTTTTCCATTCAAACATAAAGTTTCTCTCTATAGTCACTCCTCCATCTTTTTGTGAAAGGTAACCAAAGTAAGGTTATTCTTGTTTACAAAATAAGTCTGGTCTCAGCCTGAGCAAGAGCGAGACCCTGTCTCTACTAAAAATAGAAAGAAATTATCTGGACAACTAAAAATATATATAAAAAATTAGCCAGGCATGGCGGCACATGCCTGTAGTCCCAGCTACTCGGGAGGCTGAGGCAAGAGGATCGCTTGAGCCCAGGAGTTTGAGGTTGCTGTGAGCTAGGCTGACGCCACGGCACTCTAGCCCGGGCAACAGAGTGAGACTCTGTCTCAAAAAAAAAACCAAAAAGAAAACCAAAAAACAAAAAAACAAAATAAGTCTGGTCTCATTAGATCTGGTCTGACTGTTGACATAAGTGCATCAAGAATAGTAGTTGACAGGACTTTGAAAGTAGATTCGCTGGAACTATTTCATAAGGAATCCCTGATGAGACTTTCTAAAACTTCCTGAGCCTGGGAAGCCAAGCCAAGAGCTCACCAGATTTTATCTGTAACACCTAAAGATTTGGATGAATTTCTCTCTTCTCAAAGTCTCTAAGGTATCCTGAGGTTCCTGGTCCTGCCATATTTTTGTGGTGAAATATACATAACTTAATATTTACCATTTTAACCATTTTTCAGTGTATAGTTAGTGGCACTAAGTACATTTACATTGTTGTGCAATCATTACTATTATCTTCTCCATAACTTTTTCATCATTCCAGCTCAAAATTCTGTACCCATTAAACAACTCCCCATTTTCTCCTCTCCGCTACCTCCTCGCAATGGCCATTCTCCTTTCTGTCTCTATGATTTGGACTATTCTAAGTACCTTATATAAGTGGAATCATGCAGTATTAGACTTTTTGTGACTTTCTTATTTTTCTTATTAATAGTATAATGTCCCCAAGGTTCATCCATGTTATAGCATATGGCAGAATTTCCTTTTTAAAGTTGAATAATTTTTATTGTATTATATATATATGCCACATTTGTTTATTCATTCATTTATTGATAAACATTTAAATTCTACTTTGGATTAGTAAATCAGCAAAATTATTGATGGCAGACCCCAGAAGTGAGGGTGAAC
Source organism: Propithecus coquereli (assembly GCF_000956105.1). NCBI lineage: Eukaryota > Metazoa > Chordata > Mammalia > Primates > Indriidae > Propithecus > Propithecus coquereli. The sequence continues at coordinate 421,629 of NW_012153097.1, read as the reverse complement.
AAGTGAGAGGAGGGAGGCGGACAGAGTCATCACTGTCCTTGAAGTGGGGGCTAGAGCTGCGTCTGAGTATGGTGATGGGATGGCGGGAGAGGAGCACTGCCCCGGAAGACCTCTTTCCTCTAACCAGTCTTGCTGTCACCCCCTGAACCTCTGCAGGAGTGATGCCATGACCCGCAGACACCCATCACCAGCGAGAGTCGGGGAGCAGCATTCCCAGGCAGCTGCCGATAGGGAGTACCAAGGTTCACTTGGGAGACAGGCTGTGGAGAGACAGCTGGCCCCAGAGACCCTCCTTCCTTGGGTTCTCAGAGAGGGCAGAGGAGAGAGCCTACGCCCCAAGGTCCCCATGCGGGCTCTTTTTCTGAAGTGTGAGTGGAGAACTGGGGCTTGCCTGCCCAGACACCTGTGCTGAGAGGAGAGGACTGGAAGAAGAGGTGAGGTGCTGACTCAACTCTTCAGAGTTATTAGAAAGATAAATCCCTGTCTCTCCATGCTGAACTGCCTGGCCTCAGATGCTCCTCCGGAGCAGCTTGAAGGATGGTTAACATGGGGAAAACAGAAAAAGTCCCTGTCCTTGGGGTCGGTGAGCTGAAGACAGGCCTAAAGAAAGCTTTGTCATCTTTCTTGGACCTTTCCTCCTCCCTCCCTCCTTCCTTAACAGTGAAGGATTGATTGAGAAAATTATCAACAAAGTGCCAGGCTCTGTGCTGCTTTAAATGCCTCTGGGAACAAGGTGCAGAGAAAGTAAAACAGGAAAGGAGAAAAGGAGGGAAACTATAAATAGAAGGGAGGGAAGGAAGGTAGAACAGAAGGAAGAAAAGACAAAATGGATGCCACGTACTTCCCAAACTTGGAGACACAGGGTCAGTTGCAGAGTAAACACAAAATAGTGTTTATCAAATGACTGAAAAGAACAAGACAAAATCCTTGCCCTGAGTGGTTCCTACCTTGTCCGGAGCCATGAGGCCCGGCAGCTGCTTACCAAGCCCACGCATTTGCAAAAGCCCGCGAAAGAGCTTGTAAGTTTCTATTTACTCATTATAACTATGTAGCCCTTGAAAGCCCCTGAGGGTTTCCTTATATGGAAATCCTCTGGCTGGAAAGCCAGAGCCTCGGAAAGCACCGCCCCTTTACTGTTACTCTTCCGCCTTACTTAAGCCTCTGCCTTCCTGCCAATAAACGAGACTTGATCAGACTCCTGTCTTGTCTCCATTTCTTGTGTCTCCTGCCTCTCCCAATTCCCACTCCCTCTTCCAGGGTCTACGTTGACTACCCCGCGGGTCGGGACACTACCTGTATGCAGTAAATAGCTGTATGGAACAAGAACTCCATCGTTCAATCTATTCCTCATTCGCCCATTCATTTAGTCACTCTGAAATACGCCTATGTACATCCTGAGTATCGGCCCTGAGTATACGGCGGTGAATGAGGCAGATACAGCTTCTGGCTCTTGTGGAATTTATAGTCTAAAGGCGGACAGGATAAAAGAGTACCATGTACCTCCCATGTGTTAGGTGCTGGTGGTGCTAAGAAGAACAAAAGCAAAGTAGGGACAGGGAGATTGGATTGTTGTGATTTTAGGTGAATGAATATATGGAGGCTGCGTGACGCATGTGTGACCGAGGTGTGGGCTGGGGGTGTGTGTTGTAGAAATGTGGGTGGTGGAGGTGTGTTGTGGATGCCATGCTGGGAGGTGTCCCCCTCAGGCATCCATGCTGGCATCTCTGGCAGCAGCTGTCCCCATTCCTGTGTCACTGACCTTGGTGTGGGCTGCTATAAATCCCTTTATGACTGGAGCCTGAGGCCATCCTCACGCCTCCTTTGAGGCGCAAATCCAGGAGGTGGTGGCAGGGGGCCGGGGCACGAGGCAGACGCTGGGCTGGGAATGGACAGTGTTGTGTCTTTTTTGGCCCTGCTGAGTTTTGCAGTGTCCTCAAGACTGTCAATTTGCATCAAACATGGAGAGCCAAGTTCCCAAAACTTTCTCGTTCTGTATGTGAGGCTCTTTCCCTTCCTGGTTACCGGCCCAGTCCCCATAGTGCAAAATCCCTTTGTCTTAGTCAGTTCGGGCTGCTGTAACAAAACACCATAGACTGCGTGACTTAAGCTTAACAGACGTTTATTTCTTTCAGTTCTAGGGGGTGGGAAGTCCAGGACCAAGGTGCCAGCAGACTCAGTGTCTAGCGAGGGCCTTCTCCCTGGTTTGCAGATGGCTGCCTTCTGCTGTCTCCTCAGACAGCAGAGACTGAGCAAATTGTAGTCTCTTCCTCTTCTTATAAGGATAGTCACCACAACATGAGGGGCCCACCTTCATGGCTCATTTCAATATAATTACCTCCTAAATGTTCCACCTCCAAATAACACATTGGAGATTAGGGCTTCAACATTTGGATTTGGAAGGGACACAAACATTTGGCCCATAACACCTCTCGGCCCTCCAGTCCTCTCCTTGCTTAAGCCACTGCGTCATCTGTGTACTCAGGGACTCCAGGGGCTGCAGCTGTAGCAGCAGACTTGGCTGGCCTGGCTGGGGTGGTGCTGGGTAGTGGGGGTGGGGAGAGAAGATGACAGGGCCTGGCCTGGCTCAGAGCGGGGGTGGAGCTGGCTCATACCTATGTAAGAAGCAAGTGAACTGGGTCACTTTCCAGCTCTGGTAGCCAGGGCCATGCTTACCCCAGGATAGAATAGTCACAGTGGTTAAGCACTCCCTCTGAGCCTGGTTCTGTATACCTTACATACTGTAATTCACTTAACAGCACAACTCTATTGTCCCATTTTATAGATGATAAAAGCAAGGCTCAGAGATGCTAAGTAACCTCTGAGGTCATACCACACAGCTGGAAATGGTGGAGAAAGCAGAGTCCAGGATCCTGGTTGTTCTGTGTGTAATTTTGGGTCTCAGCAGCAATACAGTGGCAGTGTGTGAGGGTCCAGGAGCCAGGGCCAGTCAAAGTGCTCAGAGTGCCCCACTGGTCTTCCAGGTGTAGTGTCTCCACATGTCCCGTACATTTACCCTTCCCTGACAGAAATCCCTTTAACAGATATCAGACACAACCTTTCCACAGTTGGGCAGAAAAAAGCTTAACACTGCCTGAATGCAAGCTTTGGGGGAGCTAACACTTTAGGGTAAGGGTTGTCAGTCACGAAGTCTCTGGGATTTCCCTTGGTTCTGAAGGAACGAGGGGATGAGGGAGCAAAGGACTCAGAAAGGCAGAAAGTGGGAGCACCAACCTACTTAGCCATGAGTCTACAGCAACGGAACCCTGAACATTTCTGGCTGCTGTGTGTTTTGGCTGGTCCTTTTTGTAGCTTTGCTGATTTCTTATTTGGCTAGTGCTGTTCACCTCCAGGCCTCAGGCAGCAGGCGCTGTTTTGCCACCATATGCCAGAGGTTGTTCCTCAGTGGCACCCAGGGCTTGTGCATGTCTTGCCCACACTCTCCTGCCTGCTTCCTCACTCTTTGTACCTCTGCTAGAGAAGGTTTGGGGCTTATGGGTCAGCATTAGCTTTCGTGTCTGGAAAACCTGGGTAAGATGCTTGCTGAAGTCCTAAATGAAAAACCATTTTTCTACATTCTCACATCACTCACACACCAAATATACGGTTTTATTTCCACACCAAGTAGTTCTCCAGTTTTCTGAGGACACCAACTGGGTGTCCTACAATTTAGTTAAATTCTGACACTATCTACCTGGAGTTAACATCAGGTCCTATAAGTTAAAGGCTCAGTCCCACAAGACTGCCCCCACTACAGATGCCAACTGCAACTCTGGGCCTCCCTTCTGACTTTTGACCAAGTGATTGTAAATAGGAGGTTCCCATAACCTCCTCCTCAGATTCAATAATTGGCTAGAATGGTTCACAGAACTCAGAGGAACACTTTACTTACACTTTTTAAAATTTCAGAACATTATAGGGATAAAAACATTTTGCTTACACATAATGCCTTTGCCTCGCCCAAACCAGGGCTACAAGCATGTCCTTTCCCCATACAGTGCACTCTGCACCCATTAGGTGTGAGTTTACCCACCCCCACCACCCCCTCCCACCTGACCAGCACCCAATGAATATTACTACCATGTGAGCACCTCAGTGTTGATCAGTTAGTACCAATTTGATAGCGAGTACATGTGGTGCCTGTTTTTCCATTCTTGTGATACCTCACTTCAAAGGATGGGCTCCAGCTCTATCCAGGATAATATAAGACATACTAACTAGTTCACCATTGTTTTTTGTAGTTGAGTTTATTCCATGGTATACATATACCACATTTTATTAGTCCACTCATGTATTGATTCACACTTGGGTTGTTTCCACATCTTTGCAATTGTGAATTGTGCTGCCATAAACATTCAAGTACAGATGTCCTTATTATACAATGTCTTTTTTGTCCTTTGGGTAGATGCCTAGTAGTGGGATTGCTGGATCAAATGGTATTTCTATTTTTAGCTCCTTGAGGTATCTCCAAATTACTTTCCACAGGGGTTGTACTAATTTGCA
>NW_012153097.1:403429-416704 GCF_000956105.1 Propithecus coquereli | reverse complement strand
TTTTTATGTGTTTTCTGGCCATTATTCTGTCTTCTTTTGAAAAGTTTCAGTTCATGTCCTTTGTCCACTTTTTGATGGGGTTGTTTGCTTTTTTTCTTGTTTATCTTCTTAAGTTCTATATAGATTCTTGTTATTTGCCCTTTATAGAATGTGTAGCATGCAAATATTTTCTCTCATTTTGTAGGTTGTCTATTGGCTCTAATGATAATGTCCTTAGCAGTGCATAAGCTTTTTAATTTGATCAGGTCCCATTTATTTATTTGTGTTGCTGCTATGATTGCTTTGGGGATCTTCTTCATAAATTCTTTGCCTAGGCTGATGTCTGAAAGAGTCTTCCCTACATTTTCTTCTAGGATTCTTAAGTTTCACGCCTTAGGTTTAAGCCTCTTATCTATCATGAATTGATTTTTGTGAGAGTGAGAGGTGAAAGGTGCGGATCTGGTTTCATTCTTCTGCATGTGGTTATCCAGTTTTCCCAGCACCATTATCGAATAGAGATTCTTTTCCCCAGTGTATGCTATTGTCTGCTTTGTCAACGATTAGATGACAATATGAGGATGGTTTTATGTCTGGATTTTCAGTCCTGTTCCCATGGTCTCTATCTCTGTTCTTGTGCCAGTACCATGCTGTTTTGATTACTATAGCCTTGTAATAATGCTTGAAGTCTGGTAGACAGATGCCTCCCAATTTGTTCTTTTTGCATAAGATTGCTTTGGCTATACGAGGTCTTCTCTGGTTCCATATGAAGCATAGAATTATTTTTTCTAGATCTGTAAAGAATGATGATGGTATTTCAATAGGGATTGCATTAATTCTGCAAATCACTGTAGGTAGTATGAACATTGTAACAATACTAATCTGCCAATCCATGAGCATGGTAGGGATTTCCATCTGTTTTCATCTTCTGCAATTTCTTTTCTCAGTATTTCATAGTTCTTCCTATATAGGTCTCTCACCTCCTTCATTAAGTATATTTCTAAATATTTAATTTTCTTTGATGCTATCGTGAAAGGTGTTGCGCCTTTGATTTGATTTTTGGCTTGACTGCTATTGGCATGTATGAATGCCACTGATTTGTGTGCATTGATTTTGTATCCTGAGACTTTACTGAATTCATTTATCAATTCCAGGAGTCTCTTGGTCAAAACCTTGGGATTTTCTAGATGTAATAGCATATCATCAGCAAAGATTGAGAGTTTGACCTCTTCTGCCCCCATTTGGACACCCTTAATTCCCTTCTCTTGTCTGACTGCTCTGGCAAGGATTTCCAGCACTATGTTGAATAGAAGCAGAAATAGTGGCAACCTTGTCTGGTTCCAGTTCTAAGTAGGAATGCTTTCAATTTTTCCCCATTCAGTATGATATTGGCTGTGGGTTTATCATATAGGGCTTTAATAATTTTAAGGTATGACCCATCTGTGCCTATTTTGTTAAGAATTTTTATTATAAAAGTCTGCTGGATTTTGTCAAATGCCTTTTCTGCATCTATTGAGAGAATCACATGGTCTTTGTTCTTGCTTTTACTTATGCGGTGAATTGAATTTATACATTTTCATGTACTGAACTATCCTTGCATCTTTGGGATAAAGCTCACCTGATCATGATGAATTATTTTTTTGAAGCGCTGTTGAATTTGGTTTGCCAACATCTTGTTGAGGATTTTTGTATCTATATTCATGAGGGATATTTGTTTGTGTTTTTGTTGTTGTTGTTGTTCTGTCCTTTCCTGACTTTGGTATCAAGGTGATATTGGCTTTGTAGAATGAGTTGCAGAGAATTCCATCCTTCTCAATATTGTGGAATAATTTCTGTAGTATAGGTATGTGCTCTTCTTCATAGGTTTGGTAAAATTCAGGTGTGAAGCCATCTGGTCCAGGACTTTTTTTTGTTGGAAGATTTTTAATTGCTGCTTCAATTTCTGTGCTTGATCTTGGTCTGTTCAGGAATTCTATGTCTTCCTGATTAAGCCTAGAAAGGTTGTGTGTTTCCAAGAATTTGTCCATTTCCTCCACATTTTGTAGTTTTGGCACATATAGATTTTTATATTATTCAAATATAGTGTTTTGTATTTTTGTGATGTATGTTTTGACCTCTCCTTTTTCATTTCTAATTGAGCTTATTAGAGTCTTTCCTTTCTAGTTCTTGTCAATCTAGCAAAAGGGCTGTCAATTTTGTTTATTTTTTTGAAAAACTAGCTTTTGGTTTTATTAATCTTCTATATAGTTCTTTTATTCTTGATTTCATTTAGTTCTGCTCTGATCTTAGTTATTTCTTTACTTCTGCTAGGTTCAGGATTGATTTGCTCTTCCTTTTCCATTTCCTTGTGATGGTTTATTAGTTTGTTGATTTGTGAACTTTCTGTTTTTTGGATGTGAGCATGTAATGCTATGAGTTTCCTCTCAGGACTGCTTTTGCTGCATCCCACAGATTTTGATAATTGTGTCTCTGTTATCATTTAGTTTGAAGAATCTTTTGATTTCCATCTGGATCTCCTCCTTGACCCTGTAGTCATTCAGCAATGGATTGTTTAATTTTCATAACTTTGTTAAGTGGTGAGTGTTCCTCTTGGAATTGATCTCTAATTTTATTTGACTGTAGTCTGAGAAGATACATGGTATAATTTCTATTTTTTAAAATTTCTTGAGATCTAATTTGTGGCCTAGGATGTGATTTATTTTAGAGAAAGTTCCATGAGTTGATGAGAAGACTGTATATTCACCTTTTTTGGGGTAGAATGTTCTGTAGATGTCTGTTAGACCCATTTGTTCCAGAGTTCTATTTAAGTGCATTGTTTCTTTGCTTATTTTCTGCTTGGAGGATCTGTCTAGTTGATTCAGTGGGGTGTTGAAATCCCAGCTACTATGGCATTACTGTTTATCATGTTATTTAGATCAAACAGGGTTTGCTTTATGTATCTGGGTGCTCCTGTGTTGAGTGCATAAATAATAATAATTGTTAAGTCTTCTTGTTGGATTTTTCCCTATACCACTATATAGCGACCATCTTTGTCTTTCTTAACTTTTGCTGTTTTAAAGTTTATGTTATCTGATATAAGAATAGCTACCCCAGCTTTCTTTTGGTTTCCATTTGTCTGGAAGATTGTTTTCCAACCCTTGATCTTGAGTCTCAAAACATCTTTGTGCGTAGATGAGTTTCCTGGAGACAACAGATTCTTGGCTTGTGGTTTTTTTATGCACTCAGCCACTCTATATCTCTTCAGTGGACAATTTGAGCCATTCACATTTATTGAGAGAATTGACATTTGGGGAAGATTTCTGTTCGTACTGTTGGATAAATTCTTATTGTTTTGTTTTACCTCTCGAGCCATTGTGGAATCCGTGTTCTGGACTTTAACTCTTGAGTGATTTTACTTTGGTGGGTGTCTATTGCGCTGGTCAGTGTATAATGCAAGTCTTAGTACTTTGTGCAGGCCAGGTTTGGCCTTTGCAAATTACATCAGTGATTGCTTTTCTGGAAAAGTCTTTATTTCTCCCTCATAGATGAAGCTTAGTTTTTCCAGGTAAAGAATTCTAAGTTGGCCATTATTCTGTTTTAGAAGATTGAGGATGGCTCCCCAGTTCCTTTTGGCTTATATGGTTTCAGTTGAGAAATCTGGAGTTAGTCTGATAGGTTTTCCTTTGTAGATTATTTGCTGTTTTTGTCTTACTGCTGGAAGGATTGCCTCTTTTGTGTTTACTTTGGCCAGCTGTTGTGGTGATTGACTTTGCACATTGAATCTCCCAGGAGTTCTGTGTGCTTCTTGCATCTGAATATCTAGATTTCTGGCAAGACCAGGCAGGTTTTCCTCCATTATCCTAAGAAATAGATTTTCCAGCCCTTGTCTGTTTTCTTCTCCTCTCTCGAGGATGCCTGTTATTCTTATGTTTCATTTCTTTACATATCCCACATTTCTTGTATGTTCTGTTCTTGTCTCTTGCTTCTGTGTTCTTTTTCTTCATCTTATTTGTTTAGCACATAGGCATTATCTTCAAGCTCTGAGATTCTTTTGTCTGCGTGATCCAACCTATTCTTAAGGCTTTCCATTGTATTTTGTAATTCCTTGAATGCCTGTTTCATTTCCAGTATTTCTTTTTGGTTCTTTTGTAATATTTCAATTTTTTTTATATAATTTTTCATCCATTTCCTATATTGTTCTTTTGTCTTCTTTGTGTTGGGTTTCTATTTTCTCTTCAATTACATTGAGTTTTCTTACAATCCATATTTGGAATTCTTTCTCTGTCATTTTAATCATTTTATTTAAGTTGGTATCCATTGTTGAGGATCTAATGGTTTCTTTTGGGGGTGACTTTTCTCTCTGATCTTTCATGGTTTCTGCATTCTTTCACTGATTCTTTCTCATCAGGCTTCTTGGTCATGAACTGGGGGTGCTAGGACTGGCTTATGACCCTATCTCAAAGTCCCCAAGGGTCTTTCCTTGACAGTGCTAGGCAGAGGCATCCTAGTCCTGTATCGCCTTAGGGGTATTTTAGCAAGTTGGGTTACCTCTGACCTGTTGTCTTCACCCTTTGCCAGTGGAGACTAGTGAGTTTGATCCCCCAGCTTGAGTTCCAAGCTGGTGGATCTTGTGGGCATGACTCTACTGCCCTCTAATAGCTTGAGATGGAAGGCACTGTGTTAAGCTATTGGGATACACTCTCTGTTATTGATTATAGTTTGCATGGAGGAGCCAGTTATCGAGGTAATCTGATGTCTGTGGTAGGCTCCGGTCCCCGGATGGGGTATATAATTACCCCAATCTTTGTGAGAGGACTTGCCACTTCTGAGGGTTGCTTGGACCCTGTTCCTCCTTAAGGTAGGGATAGGGGCAAGATAGATCACAGTTGGTGCCTACGAGCCTGGGTGTGTGTGCTTCCATGGTTGCTTGACCTGCTGCTAGGGGGAGCTGCTACTTCAGGGCTCTTCCACCACACTTGGGAGACTGCTCCTGATGGGAGGGGTCAATTGGTGCAATTGCTGAAGTCTCTGACTGGGATTTACCTTCCCTGGCCACTGTCAACTAAAATAAAATTTTAAGGCTCACCGCCCCCCCCCAAGTGGCTGACTAAATGGACCCCCTCATGGCCAAAGGAATAACCTAAAACTAAGTTGCCTGCCAGGAGGAAGGAGGTCAGACATGCCTCATCATGCCCCCCTCCCTTCTTGGGGACATCCTTTGTACCCCATTAACAGGCCTCAGGGTATTCAAGACAAACCTGCAGGTCCTCAATTTACACAACTAATCTATGTCCAATGGCTTATCTCTGATAAACAGCTCTGATAAACAGCTCTGATAAACAGTTGAAACATTGCAAGCCTTTAGACAAAGCTTCATGTCTTTAACCTATGACAAACCAAAGAATCTTTAAACCCACCTATAACCTGTAAGCTCCCCCTTCGAGATGGTCCACCTTTTTGGGCCAAATCAATGTATGCCTCCCACGTATTGATTTATGACTTTACCTGTAACCCCTGTCTCCCTGAAATGTATAAAACCAAACTGTAACCCAGCCAGAGCGAGTCCACTGCTCAAGGCCTCTTGGACGTGGCTCTGGGTCATGGTCCTCAAATTTGGCTCAGAGTAAATCTCTTTAAAATTATTTTACAGAGTTTGGTCTTTTTTCCGTTGACACGATAAACCCCAATGCTGATGGCTGCTTGAACCCAGAAAGCAAGCCCTGGAGTTATGTTCTTATTAGATGACCTAAGCCAGTCTGGCGGGCAGAATCTACAAGCCGCCAACTGCTTTTTAGTACCAAAGTCCCGCGGATTCACTCCAATTGCACAGAGAAAGCAGCTTTTCTCGCCTCTCCCCACCTCCAAGGGTGGAGTCCGCTGTGCCTAGCACAAAAGTCCCTGGGCTGGGAGGAGGGGTGTCGACTGAAACTGCTGGATGCAGCAATGTCTCCAGGCTGGGGATCCCAAAGGTGGTGGCTGCCCACCCCTGGGGAACTAGTGTTGGGGGCAACCACTCGGGAATTGGCAGAAGCCAGTCTGGCGGGCTGAATCAACAGGCTGCCTGCTGTCACCTCTGCATCAAAGCCCTACAGTCTCACATCTGTCTATCAAAGGGACCTGCTCTTTTTGTCCTGTCCTGAGTCGGCTGAATCTCCAGCGATTTCCAGGGGCAGAGCCCCCTTTCTGGGGTTCGCCTCCTGTGCTCTGGTCCCGCTGCCCACCAGAGGTGACGTGCCTGTCTCCAAACTCCCTCGCATGGTCTGGGTCACGGGGAGTAACCACCCAGACTAGTCCCTCCCCCACCCAGTGCAGTCTCGGCACAATTCAAAACGTTTCCCACTATTGTCTCCTCTCCACAGAGCCTGTTATCCCGTGCCATGATTTTGCACCAACTTCAGGAGCATTCCTGTCAGAGTGAGTGTGGCGTCTGCTGGGAGCCAGGCGTCCTCCTGTGTGTCAGATTATGTAGCACCGGCTGGCCGGCAGGCTCGGCCCTCCCCTGCTGCTCTCTAGTCCCTGTTGTATTTCTTGCACTCTCCAGTCTTTGTGGACTTACCTCCCTTTCACTGTTTTTCCTGTGCTGCAAGTGCTGCGCTGTTTCTCTGCAGATTCACAATGCTGTTTCTGGGGGAAGGGGGCAGGTGAGTGATCCACTTGTGTGTACCCGTCTGAGTTCTTCACCTCCTTCTTTTGGAGCAGCCAGCCGGGAGGCCATCACTAATCCACCATTTTCCCTCAACCCACCATACTTAACATTTACTCGTTTATTACAAAGGATGCAACCCAGGAACAGCCAAATGGAAGAGATGCATTGGACAAGGTAGGGGGCAGGCATAGGGAAGATTTCTCCCCAAACTTCTGTAGCCATCACTAACACTAGAATGTTTCCCATCCCTGGGAGGGGTTGCCCAGAATATGGAACTTTCAGTGCTAAAACTGCAACAGTCAGTCCAGAGCAAACCAAGACAGTTGCTCATCCTGGTTTTCTGTCATGAAATGCTCACCCTATATGCCCCCTTCATTTTCTTCACTCTTTTCCAAATATCCCCTGCCCAATTTTGATTCCCTTCCCCATAGAAAGCTTCCATGTTTCCTCCAGGCACATCACCCTCCCAACACCTCCATGCATTCACCAACCCAGAAACTGTCTGAACTCCATCATGTAGAGATTCTATTACATAGGCATGATTAATTAAAGTATTGGCTGTTGGTGACTGAACTCAACCTCCAGCCCCTCCTGGCTCCCTGGAGGTATGGCTTGGGGGCTGAAAGTTCCAGCCCTCTAATCACATGGTTGGTTCCTCTGGTAACCAGCCCTTGTTTTCCAAGAGTCATCTCATTAGCATAAACTCAGATATGGTTGAAACAGGCATTTTATGCATAACAAAATTCATTTCTCTTACCGCTAACACTCAGGAAATTCCAAGTGTTTCAGGAACTCTGTGCCAGGAACTGGGGGAAGAGACTCAATATATATTTCTTATTATGTCATGGGTCCTGTTCCAGCCGTGTACACCATGGCTCAGTCCCATCACCTCCGTTAGCCGTTAGGAAGAATGACGACCAGATCTCCCTGCTCAGAGCCTCGTTATCTCATCACAATCCTCACCAGGCCCTGGGTTCCAGCTTCGTTTCCACACAAGCTTAGGTGTACTTAACTGGCATTGAGCTTCTCCTACGTCTAACATTTTAATGTGGTGCCCTGCTTTCTACTGATCCTTCTGGCTATTTTTTCCCTTGCTATTTACTTTTTTAATGGAGACAGCTAGTATAGCCTGTTCTTGAATGTTTTTTTCACATGATCCCTTTTATTTAGAAGCCTTGCATCTCTTTGTTTTGATCAAAGTCACATAGCCCTACATTAGCTCATTAAAGAAAATTTGACCTAAAATACAGTTGTATTTTTAAAATAACAAATAAATATATTTTCAGTCTGGGGAGACCTGGGGACCTGATGTTGTCATTATCATTTCTCTACAAATGTTGCTGCCCCCATCAGAGTCCTTATATTTCCTCTTGCTGAAACTGTCAATTCTTCACTCTCAGCATTTAATTTACCCATTGCATTGCTTTTTGGCCTTTGTGAGCATTTGAATGCATCCTACTTGTCATCAGTCCTTCAAGGTTGACTGCTGAGGCTGACTCCTTTCACAGTGACTATGACACCTTGAGTCAAAACAGTTTTTTCTGGGTTCTGAGAATGTGGTTTATATATGTCTCTCATCCACTGAAACCATATTTGTAAATGCAATATTAGTATATTTAAGTTCCATTGTTTTCTCTATGGGATCAGCACTGAATGTTTTTGCACATATGTTTTGGTTCTTGATGCACCAATAAGAGACTTCACAATGGAAATGAAATCTGCTCTAGGCTGAGAAGTCTATGGCTGTACAGCTTTCTGGAGGGATCTATGTCTGTTTAACACATCAACTCCAGCCGCACTCAGTTCAGAGGGTTTGGGTATTTCTGCATTGCAGCTGTCATAACAGTTTTCCACAGGTGGTTAAAGACATGCTCCAAAGTCTAGATCCTCATGGTGTCAGTGGCCAGTATGATGTCTTCTTGAACTTCATTTAAACAGCATCATCTGGCTTCATTTGATCCACACAAGTCTGTGGGATTCATGTCATTGGTGTAGCAACAGTGCATTCATTTTCATTGTTCACGATATGCCACAATTTATTTTTCTGTTCCACTGTTGATAGACATTTGGGTTGTTTCTAGAATTTGGCTTTTGAGAATAATGCTGCTAAGAATATTCTGGCACACGCCTTTTGGTAGATACAAGTACTTATTTCCATTGGGCATATACCCGTATCACCTGTATTTTAAAGCCTAAAAAATAAAGTCCCATCCTCCATGTCTAACTTTATTGACATTTGTTTTAGGAACAAAAAAATCCTCATGTGAGTATCTTAGAGGAGTTGCCACCTGGGTCTTTGCCCCTCATAAATTCTACAAGTTCACTAGCTATTTGGGAAAAAAATAAAGTCACTAGCATATGACAGATTTCAGGATAAATTCCACATAAATAAATTTTTGAAATTACTTTTATTGAAAAATAGTACGTGGACACAGTAAACCAACATATAACTTAATATATTTATACAAGGTGCCACCTCTGTAACTTTCTTTGTAGCTTCATCACCCAAATGAGCATCCCTGGATCCTACAATTTAGTCTTATCCTACATGCTTTTTACAATTCAAAATCTCTTTTAATTTTAATTTTTTAATCTCTCTTAATTTTTATGTTCCCCCTCCATCTCTTTTTTCCCTTACACTTTATCTGTTAAAAGGCCAGGTCATTAGAGTTGTATTTCCTTGCTTTCATCAATGGCATTTGTTAAGGCACAATAAGGAGGACCATTGGGACCGCTGTGGTAGGTATAAGGATCATGGCGATGGGGTTTTGCCACGGGAGAGATAGGGCTCAATTTCAAACACGGCATGGGCAAATGGGAATTGACAGCCAAGGAGCAGGGAAGGGCATCAGTGCATGGAAAATTACTAAGAGGAAACAGGAATAGGGGGGTTTGGCTAACTCTACCTAACAGGATTCTTGATGAAGGCAGGACTGGGTAATCAGACAAGATCCAGGGGATGGTGGAGGATGAGGAACCCGATCAGATAGATGTTGAGGGTGGGAGTTCTTGCTAACTCGAGTTAGAAGTACTCTTTGCTAAAACTGGGTTTTGCTAGGAAGTGCACAGATGGCCTCGGAGAAGGTTCAGAAGCCTGACTAAAGTTTGGCCAAGCAAAGAATCTTTGTCACCCTCATGGTCTGGATGTTGCTGTTTTTGTATTCATTGTGCTTTTTAGCCTGCTTCTCTGTCCTTGAGGTTTCCTGCAAGCTGGTTCAGAGGCTTGATTCGACCCAGGTTCAGGCCTTTGGCAGGAATCTAGATACTGACGGTGTGTTTCTTCATCAGGAAGCGCCTCATATCTAATTTGTCTTTTTGTTATATTATCAGCTATTGATGCTCAATACCTAAATCTGCTAAATCCATTAATTTATTAGGGGTTACAAACTTTAATATTCTAAATTTATCATTTTCTTTCTTTTTATTCGCCGGAATGCTTTTTTTAAAAAAAATACAAACACAAGTGAACAGGAATTGAATGCTTTTATAAAGAGACATTTCCCCTTCTCTATTATTTGTTTATCCATCAGTATAAACCACACAGGAAAAACAGGGTAAATACCTAACTTTCTCCTCTTATTTACTAACTTTTAAGATAATAAATTTGCCCCATGTTATTCTCTAAAGGTAGTCAATTACTTTTTTTGGTACCTTTATGAACTCATTTTTAAGCATATATAATGGATTTTAATCCATTACAATGATTATACTTATTGAAGCTCTAATTTTTCCATCTTTGGCCAGTGGGAGCTCTTTTAAGTAGATTCCCAAGTCCTTTAGTCATGACTCTACTGGTCCTGCCAGTTTCCTGGCCATCTGGTGTGACACAATGTTTCAGGCTCATTTTGTATATTTCTGGTGTCTGACCTGGAAGCAACCATTCGTCCAAGTCTCCGTTTTTTTCTTTTACAGGGAAATGGTGTTTCAAAACCACAATCTGTTCTCAGGAATAGGAACGCTCAATACTATTAGGTTGCTCATTATTTCTAAGCCTTTTCAATGGACAGAGCTGGGAAATGTATATATAATTATTTTTTAAAACACCTCTTGAATTCATACCTCCAAATCCAATTCAGGTTTTTAAGCTGAATCTTTCCTATATTACATCTTTATCTCTTTTCTTCAACAGTGAGAATCCTGGTTCTCGAGGAAATAGGGAATAACAGAATTAACACATTTTATTATCATTCATTTGCTTTTTTCTACATCACTCACGGTGTCAACAAAAACAAAACAATACTCATATTACCATCAACTATATGATGACTGAAAATAGGTCAAAAATTTTTTGTATTTGTTCTCCTCATTCTCCTCACGCCTTCATCCCCTATTTAAAAAACATTCGTAATACATCTGCATGGTCAGACCATATAGTCATTGCAAACTGTATCTCTGTCTTTCGACCTTCGCTTGGTGTTAGCTCTACAAGTAACTCCTATTTCGTGCTCCCACCATTCTTTGTGTCAGTGTCTCTGGTTATCTCTGTCTGCCTTAAGCTCGTTTCTAGCGGTCCACAAGAAAGGGCTCCCGGGGAACGCACTTCTTTGAGTGCTCACATGATGACAACAGTTCGCCAGTTCCTTTTGCCGTAACTTAAATTAGTTTTGCTGGTTGTAAAATCATTGATCCACTTTTTATTGCCTTGAGCATCTTAAATATATTACTCAGCTTTCTTTTGGCATCAAATATTGTCATCCAATTTTTGGTAATCTAATTTTTTCCCCTACAAGTCACTTGCTCTTTTTATCTAGCTGCCCAAATGATTTTTTTTTTCTTTTAAGTCCAACAACTTTACTAGTGTGTGTTTTCCTGTTATTACTTATTCTAGATTGACATACTTAGGTATGTTGTGGCCTCTTTCAAAATGTAGATTCAAATCTTTTTTGGTTTTCTTTCTTGAAAATTTTCTTACAGTTTTAGAATTTATTCTGTTCCTTGTCTTATTTTTCTTTATGAGAGATTCCTATTATCCATATAGTAGAGCTTTTCCTCATCTATAGTATCTTAACTTTTTCTTTTTACCTTATCTTGAACGCTTTTCATATCTTTCTTCATTTTTTGATTTTTAAGATTTTCTTTCTTTTCATCTTCTATTTTTCTTAAGGCATTTTATGTTATGTTCATTTATTCTTGTACTCTAGCTTAGTATTCACTTGTGTTATGAATTTTTCATTTATTCTAATTCTTTCTTGAATAAAATCTTCATTTCTGAGTTTTGCTATTTTATTGCTGTTGTTCTTTCATGTCATGTTATTTTCTTAATGTCTTTTAGTTCTTTTTGAAACTATAGGTTAAGTTTTGACCTGTTTTGTAGGCATGTTTTTCTGGCATGTTTTATTGTTTGTAGAGATTTTATTACATTCTTTTTTCCCTTTCTTCTTCATTGTATGAAATTTGACCTTGATTTTTTCTATTATTCGTTTCCCTGTAATATTAGTTTTCCTGTACATTTAGAAGGAGGCATGGTTCAGGATAGCTTTTCTAACTTCATGGAGTGCCCTCCTTCCTCCACTATTTTGGGGAATGTTAAAGAAAGCAGGGCCTGCTCTGTGGGGTTCCTGATTGTCCCGCCTGCTCTTTCAGAGCTGGATCAATAGTGGACTGAACAAAGCCCTTCCTAGCTTTTATCTGCTGGTCTCAAATTAGCCTGCGGAACTTTCCAGTGAATATCTATTGGCAATTTTGCAGTTCTTCTGTTTTCAGGTTGTCAGACACCCCCTTGCCATTACATTTTTCTTGTGACTTGGTATTTTGTCCTCATCTGCTGGTATTTTGGGTTTGGGGGAATACCTCACCACCTAATTTTGTTATAAATATTGTCCATGCGATTTTGTTATTTGGTTGCTCTGTCTTGTTTCTATGAGGAGACTTGAGTAAAAAATAGGAACGATACCAACATCAACTTCCCAGAATCCTCCAGGCTAGGGAAAAAAAAAAAAACAAAGAAAGAAAAAGGAAACCAAAAGTATTAGTTGAAAATGTATGTGAATTGTTTAATAATTTTGAGGTGTGAAGCCTTTTCTAAACATAATATTAAAAGCCAAACACTAAAGAAATAAAAAGGGAAAAAATTAATGTATAAAAAATAAAAATTAGAAATCTGTGTACAAAAACCAGCATACACAAAGCAAAAGACAAAGCACAAACAGGAGGAAATATGCGACTTACAACTAAAGGGTAATATTCTTAACATGTGCTTCACAGATTAATTAAAAAATGAACTTTTAATTCATAAAAGAAGAAATATTAATAAAATGGGCAAGAAACAGAGAAATGCAAGTTGAAATAACACACCATTTTAAGACTGTCAAATTTGTAAAGTTAAAACAAATGAATTGGCATTACTTTTCTGGAGGGCAGTTTGCTAATATATGTTAAGTTATTAAAAAAAACACCTACTCTCTTACTGAGCAATTATGTTTTTAGGAATTTATCCTGGGGAAATAATCATTTAAGGGTTGCAAAGATGTATGTGTAAAGGAGGTTCACGAGAGCCTTGTATGTATAAGAGAAACATGGGTAAAAAAATCTAAATGTGGGCTGGGCGTGGTGGCTCACGCCTGTAATCCTAGCACTCTGGGAGGCCAAGGTGGGAGGATTGCTTGAGCTCAGGAGTTTGAGACCAACCTGAGCAAGAGCGAGACCCCGTCTCTACTAAAAATAGAAAGAAATTA
>NW_012153097.1:390985-403379 GCF_000956105.1 Propithecus coquereli | reverse complement strand
ATCGCTTGAGCCCAGGAGTTTGAGGTTGCTCTGAGCCAGGCTGACGCCACGGCACTCACTCTAGCCAACGCAACAGAGTGAGATTCTGTCTCAAAAAAAAAAAAAAAAAAATTCTCCCCAAATTCAACTACAGATTTAACATAATTCCAATCAAAATATATAGAAAAAATTAGCCGGGCATGGTGGCGCATGCCTGTAGTCCCAGCTACTTGGGAGGCTGAGGCAGGAGGATTGCTTGAGCCCAGGTGTTCGAGGTTGCTCTGAGCCAGGCTGACGCCACGACACTCACTCTACCCCAGGCAACAAAGCGAGACTCTGTTTCAAAAAAAAAAAATCTAAATGTGATTCACCCATTAAGGAATTTGTTAAATAAATCATTGTAAATTGAAATAATGGGACACTTCTCAGTCATTACAAAATGATGATGTAAAACTAAATTTATTGACATGGGAGGAGTGAATGATATCTTAGGTGAAAAACTAAAAAATTTTAAAACAAAAATCATAATGTGCTAATATGAACTTTTTTAAAAAAGAAATATAGGTGTGTGGTTGTGTCAATGCACAGAAAAATTTCGGTCAGATAATTGGCAAAATGTTGATCCTGGTTACCTAGGGGATGGGCTAGAGGGGCAGTTGATGGGCACTGTCTCCTTAACCGCTCTCTGCCTTGCCTGCAATATTGTTTTTTAACGAACATGTATTATATTTATAATATGAAAAAGTATTTCATTAAAATTTACAAGATCACCTCCTCTAATTATAAAATTGCCTTTTATGAATTCATATTTGCAGCCTACAGTCTCTACCACACAATTTAAGACTTATTCACATGCCTTAGTCATGTATTATTCACTAGTGATTTCCTAAGTGTCACTCAAGCTCCCCAAGACTAAAGTTTGTCTTTCTGTTTCTTTGCTTTGGACACAGCATGATGATTGCTTGCCATTTGTAAAAAAGTTAAACACAGCTTTATGTGCTCCCACAGTCTGGTAAAAATGTGTTCAGGGTATATCAGCTCCTATCTGTGGAGAAAAATTTGGAGTGACCAGGGACACTTATACTCACTCTTAGGTACTTGTGATGGGCTCCCCAAAGATGTCCACATCCTAATCCCCAAAATCTGTGACTATGTTTCATAACATAGTAAAAGAGAATCAAGGTTGCATGTGGAGTAAGGTTGCTAATCAGCAGGCCTTATGATAGAGAGATTCTTCTGAATTATCTGGGTGTGGCCAATGTAATCACAGTGTCCTTAAATGTGGAAGATGGAGACAGAAGGGCAGTTTAGAGTGATATAATGTGAGAATGACTCAGTCTAACACTGAGGGCTTTGAATATGGAGGAAGGGGCTACAGCCAAGGAATGCAAATGGTCTCAAGAAGCTAGAAAAAGCAGGGAAATGTACTATTTTCTAGAGCCTTCAGAAGGAACACAGCCCTGCCAACACCTTGATTTTAGTTTAGTGAGGCCTGTGTCAGACTTCCGACTCACAGGGCTGTCAGATAAAAAATTTGTGTTATTTTGTTACACCAGCAGTAAAAAAGTAATAAAGTACCCAACAGAACCACCATCATTTTAATTACGAAACCCAGTCTGAGTTCAAAAACAAAACCTCCTTCAGATTAGACATGGGACTAATGAAGGCACGCCCCTCCCATTCGCCACTTGAAGGTCAAGGTGGGAGGACGCTCAGGAAGCAACAGTGCTTGACAAAGACAGTCTTACCAGTCCTATCACCTCCACCCCTATCCTGTTCTTTATTTATTTGAAGCTGATCATATGAGAGGAATTAGGGGTTGATTTCCCTGTTGTTCCCTTCCTAAATTCTGCATCCGGAATCTGCCTTACACTCGGTGTGTTATATGATGTCTCCCAGATTGGCAGCTCAGTCTAAACTGAAGCAGAGAGTCCCATTTTATTTAATAATAACTTGCTACATATGCAAATAGTAGTTGCTAAATAAACATGTGCAGCCCTGAGACTGGCTTATGTATCAGATTTGCTGTTGAAATATGATGTCTTCCTTATGTAAAGCAAGCTTTTCTATTCTCTGTGTGTACTCTTCAAAGATCTGTCTTAAGGTATTTTTGTGCAAACAATGGAAGCTGAAGGCCTTGCTGAGGTTACCTTCAGTTTGCGTCAACTCACCCCAGGTCCAAACTGGGAAACTGCTGAAGACAGAGCTCTCTGTGGCTGCTAACTGCCAGTTTTCTTTAGGAAGGCTTACATTTATTAGCATAAAGACACAGGATAGAGTTGTTAATAATATGTACGTATGAGTTATTATTATCAATATCACTGGCCTTATACTTAAGTATACCTCCATTAATATTACAGAAATATTGTTATCTAGATCAATCCTAATGTGCTCACCTAAATAAGTTCCCACCTCTGGAGCTAACAGTGCTCTTGTACTGAGAAGTGAGGGTGACTGTTAATTTAGTACTAGGGGATTTATTACTTTCAGGGATTCTTCAGAGATCATTTCTGTTCTACCAAAGAGAAAGTTTGATCTCTTTAAATTCAAATTACACAGACTCAGGTACTGAACAAAAATCACAGTTGAAGAGGGGAAAAATACCTTCCTAGGTTAAGATGGGAAGTAGAGGGTTGAAGGATCTGGTTTCCATGTTGGGGCGTTAGGGAAATTTCCATGCCAGTTCTGCTTAAAACCATAAAGCAGGTAAAATGGATGCTGACACCTGTCAACCTTGCAAGCTAAAACCACAGAGCAGTTGAGCAAAGCTGAACAAAACTGCAAGCCTGTCATGATTATAATGTTTATTATAAGCCTATCATAATTCTCCTACTTATAAGAATTATTGTTTATTGGATAACTTTTAAGTCTTTTTGCTAATTAATTGGTTAATCATTTATACCTGTGTGTGATTTGTTAAGAGTAACCCCCCCAAAAAGTATAAAAACCTGACAAAAACCCGGAAGAGGTGCTCAGAGACTTGTCTCCAAATTCTGGGCACTGTGTTCGGAGAAGCTCTGGCATCAGATCTCACCTTCTACCCACGAGAAGAGACCCAGTGCACACTGCTACAGTATGTTGATGACTTCCTCTTAGCCAGCACCACCAAAGAGGACTGTGAGCAGGGGACACGGTGCCTTCTCCAGCTACTCACAGATAAAGGATGTAAACTCTCTTGGAAGAAAGCGCATATCTGTAGACAACAAGTAAAGTATCTTGGTTTCCACATCTCACACAGACGCCGCACACTGGGGCATGAACGCAAACACACCATCTGTGCCATCCCCAGACTGACCAAGCGGCGACAACTCTGAGACTTTCTCAGCGCGGCTGGGTTCTGCCGCATCTGGATACCAGGCTTTTCCCTGAAAGCCAAACCGCTGTACGAGGCCCTGCGTGGGCCCGACAACCAAGAACTGAAATGGACTGAAACTCAAGAAAAAGCTTTCCAAGAAATGAAAGACTTGCTTAAAAGGGCCCCCGCCTTAGGCCTGCCAGACCTCACCAAAGACTTTAACCTGTTTGTGCATGAAAAGAAACAAGTAGCACTGGGAGTCTTAACACAAACAGTGGGACCTTGGCAGAGACCAGTGGCTTACTTGTCAAAGCAGTTAGACTCAGTAGCCTCGGGTTGGCCCCCTTGCCTCTGGGTGCTAGCAGCCACCAGCCTGCTAGTCAAAGAAGCAGACAAACTTACGGCTTGGACAAAACATCCATGTAAAAGTTCCCTATGCGGTGGTCTCCCTGATGAATGCTTCAGGACACCGATGGCTCTCCAGCAGCCGATTGGCACAGTACCAAGGACTATTGTGCAAAAACCCACAAGTCACTGTTGAAACTGTACGAACCTTAAACCCTGCCACCTTCTTGCCCACTGAGCCGGGGGCCCCAGACCACGACTGTGCCGAAGTCATGGAAGAAGTCTATGCTAGTCTGCCAGACCTAAGAGACAGCCCGCTACCGGCACCAGACTTAAACCTCTTCACGGACAGAAGCAGCTTTATCCAGGAAGGTAAACGCCTTGCTGGCTACGCTGTCACCACAGTAGATGAGGTTATCGAGTCAGCCCCACTGCCTCAAGGCTGGTCTGCACAGAGAGCAGAACCGTGGACCCTCATCCAGGCTCTCAAGTACGCCCACGGCAAAAACGTCAACATATACACAGACTCTAAATATGCTTTTGCCACAGTGCATGTTCATGGGGCAATATACAAAGAAAAAGGACTGCTTACTGCAGGGGGAAAAGAAATCAAAAACAAAAGTGAAATTCTACAGTTACTGAAAGTGGTGTAGGAGCCAAAAGAAGTTGCAGTCATCCATTGCAGAGGCCACCAAAAGGGCACAGACTTGGTTGCCATTGGCAACCACCTGGCAGATCAAACAGCAAAACAAGCAGCCACGATGGAACCTCCAGAAGACAGTGCCACACAGAGCCAGATCTTGCTAGCACCCGAATGGCCCAAGGAGCCCAAGTATACAGCAGAAGAAGACCAATGGGCAAAACTCGAACAGGCTAACAAAGACACAGATGGATGGTGGCACCGGCCTAACCACAGAATCTTCGTTCCCAGTAAAGTGGCCTATCCTGTTGTCTCCCGGTACCACAACTTAACTCACCTAAGAAAAACAGCTCTCATGGAACTGCTCACCCGTTATTACTATATAACCAGGCTTCCATCTATAGCAATGACTGTTACCACCAGATGTCAGACTTGTGCCAAAACAATGCAGCTACCAAGCCAAAGCTGGCTCCAGAAATCCAGTACACTGGAGTATCCCCTTTTGAAGACATAGAAATGGACTTCACAGAAGTCAAATCTAGTCGGGGATACAAATATTTACTAGTACTGATGTGCACTTTCTCTGGATGGGTAGAGGCGATCTCGACCTGGACTGAGAAAGTCAGAGAAGTAACAAAACTCCTGCTAAGAAAAATCATCCCTCGATATGGACTACCTCTCTCCATTGGCAATGACAATGGACCAAGTTACACTGCAGAAATTACACAACTTCTTTCCAAAGCACTTGGAATTCAGTAAAAGCTGCATACAACTTACAGGCCACAAAGCTCAGGGAAAGTAGAACGCATAAACCGAACCCTCAAGTCTACGCTTACAAAACTGTGTCAAAAGACACAGTTATCATAAATAAATATGCTAAGTTTAGCCCTATTGCAGGTTAGATGTACTCCCGGCCCTACCGGGTACTCACCATTTAAAATCTTATATGGTAGACCACCCCCTCTCATTAAATAGCTAGGGGAACTAGACTTGGACAGACACCTCCAGGTTCTGTCTAAGACCCTAGCCCACATTCATCAAACTGTTCTAAAAAGAAGCCCGGTCCCCTTGGGAGTCCCTGTCCACTCCCACAAGCCCAGAGACCTAGTCTGGGTGAAAAACGGAAAAAAAGATGCCTTTAAAACCTACCTGGACAGGACCTCATACCGTAATACTAGTCACTCCCACTGCTGTGAAGGTTACAGGTCTAGTGCCGTGGATCCACCACTCCCGAGTGAAGAGGACAAAGTTCAACTACTGGACAGGACAACCGGACCCACAAGACCCACTGAAGATCCAGCTCAAGCACCAGTCCGACAAGACCAACAACAACCAACAGGAACCACCAGAGACGCCGGACTGAATAAGCCCACTGGGCTGAACTCTTATTGGACTAAAAACATTCTTACTAGGACTTGGACTCGGGGCCGGAGCCCCAAAGGACTATACTAAAATTAACAAAATTGTTATAACTGTACTTTACTGGATCTTAACAAGATGTCTCTTTATGTGCTAGTCATTGTTGGGGTTGTTGGGGCCCTCACCTTCAAAACAGGAAGGGGGCCCCTACATACTTAAAATAAAAGACCCAGAACACCAGCAATGACAGACAGAAGTCCTTAAAAACTTATATGACAGCCATCTCTATAAAACCCCTCCGAGCTCTGATAACCTCAAACATTGCCAGATCAATCAAACAGTGAGCCAGACTATATGCTCCGATAAAAAACTTACTTCTGGTGTAACCAGACACTTACCCGGTGTATCAATGAAATGTACATGGGGTCCGTGCTTCCCAGTGGTATTAGTCCCTCAGGTAATGCTTTACAGCCAAGGAAAATTACAAAAACTGCTGTTAAAAAAAATACCCGGAGCAAAAAAAAAAAAAACAGTGTTTGTTTCTTTCACTTATGGTCGGGCTCACTCTAACTACATCCTTAGCAACTTGGGGGGTTGCAAGGGGGATGTGTGTTTTTCTAAAAAAAAAAGAAAAAAATGTTACTATGTCAATGAATCTAAGCTAATTAAAAAGCATACAGCAGTTAAATAATATTAAAAAGGAGCTACAAGGCTATTATCAAGATAAAACCTCGTTTGTGGCATGGTTTCAGTTTCCCCTAATCATATGGTTACTGCCCCTCTTAGGACCTGTTATAACAGTCAGGTCATTTTGTCTTTTAGGCCCTTGTCTAAAACAGTTTCTCAAACAACGGCTTCAAGAACTTGCTCAAACAACGGTCACCACCCACGCGATGACCCTGCACAGCTACCCTAATAAAGTTGATGCCATTGTATAGCTTTAAAGGCATCAAAAGAGGGGAATGTTAGGGAAATTTCCATGCCAGTTCTGCTTAAAACCATAAAGCAGCTAAAATGGATGCTGACACCTGTCAGCCTTGCAAGCTAAAACCACAGAGCAGTTGAGCAAAGCTGAACAAAACTGCAAGCCTGTCATGATTATGATGTTTATTATAAGCCTATCATAATTCTACTACTTATAAGAATTATTGTTTATTGGATAACTTTTAAGTCTTTTTGCTAATTGGTTAATCATTTATACCTGTGTGTGATTTGTTAAGAGTAATCCCCCCAAAAACGTATAAAAACCTGACAAAAACCCGGAAGAGGTGCTCAGAATTTGGAGACAAGTCTCCTCTGGGCCTGCCAGCAAATAAAACTTTCTGACCCTCCAACTCTCTGCGCGCCACTCGCTTATTCCCCTGGGACTGGTCACTGACACTTGCTGTAACAAGGGGAGTGTATTTATGGAGTTAAAAATGCTCAGCTTCCCACAAGCCCAAACTCCTGCCACTTATTTCCTTGGCTTTGGAAGCCAGCACTCTGTGAGCAGCTTCTCCAGCTGTGTGGCCCAGACTGCGCTCCTGGGGAGGAGTGTTGCCGGGAGCTAAGGGATTGCTATGGCAAGCCCTCACTAACCAGCGTCTCTTGAGATCCTCCCTGGAGGGTGCAATAGGAATCTTTTTTAAACAATGTTTCCTTCGAGTGATGATGAAAGCAGTCAATAGGGGATTTATAGTGGAAGGATCACACTGCAAAGAGCAGGATAATCAGAAAATCTCAAAACGGTAAAACTCTGAGGCACATTGGCGGCTTGGCAGCCAAATCGTATTTATCTACCTTTGTATGCATATATGTGTACATAGATATGTATCTATGTATAGACACATACATACATAAGTTTGCTATTTATTTTGAAAATATT
Source organism: Propithecus coquereli (assembly GCF_000956105.1). NCBI lineage: Eukaryota > Metazoa > Chordata > Mammalia > Primates > Indriidae > Propithecus > Propithecus coquereli. The sequence goes on along the minus strand of NW_012153097.1, from coordinate 395,897 downwards.
TTAGAGTTACAGAAAAGTCACAAAAACAGTAAAGAGTATACCCTTCACTCAGCATCTCCTAAAGCTAACATTTTACATAATCATACTATAGTTTTCAAAACCAGGAAATTAACACTGATACAAGCAACACAATTAACTAAACTACAGGCCTTACTCAAATTTCACCAGCTTCTTTACTAATGTCCAATCCAGTATCCCACATTGATTGCCATTATCTTCTTAGTCTCTTTTCATCTCTGCTATTTCCTTAGTCTTTCCTTGTCTTTTTTGGCCTCGATGCTTGTTAAGAGTTCTGTGCAGTTGCCTTGCTGAACGGTCTGTTGGCTGTTCGCTCATTATTAGACAGAGGACATTTATTTTTGGCAAGAATGCCACAGAAGTTATGTTCTGTGCTCCCTAGAGCATCACATCAGGGGATATATGCTGTTTATTCATTTTGTTAGTGACAATCTTAATCTATTGATTAGCAAACATAAATTTTGAGTTAGGAGATGGTGGAGGCAAAATATGCTACAACCACTGGAATGTTCCAGCCTGGGCGAGGGACTGGCTTGATGGGAGACACTGGTTTTGGCTTCATCAGTCCTGTGCTATAAGTGTTTCTCAAACACTTTTGACCCTGACCTGTAATAAAACAACAATAACAAGAATGATAAAAATATTAATAACAAAATAAATGATGCTGAGCCAGATGCTGTACTAAATGTTTTCCTTTTAATATTATTTTGTTACTTCTTACAACAAACCTACGAAATAAATACTATTATTATGTTCATAATTTTTACGTAAAGAAATTGAGACCCAATGAGATGAAGAGATTTACCCGAGGTCACAAAATTCCTAAGAGGCAGTGTCAGGATTCAAGTCTAGGCTGCCTGGTTCCTGACCACTCACCACACACCACGTGTCCTCTCACCGGCCCATGGGCCACAGGAGTAATCGCACTCCACTCACTCTCAGTGCCACACACACTGCAGACACCGCACGCGCCACATGCCCACACCCTCTCACACCACACACACTACACGTCATACGTGCCACACACATCACAACGTACCACACATCACACCCTCCACCCCGCACCCATGCACCACACATTCTGATCTCTGCCCACCCTAGACCCAATCTGCTCCTCCCATGACCGCCTTCCTTGTGTCAGCTAATGGCACGCTTCCAGTTTGGCTCAAGCCAAAAACCGGAAACCATGTGGGACTCCTCTCTTGCACTCACATCAGCAAATCCCATCAGATCTACCTTCAAGTCCAACCACTTCTCAGCACCTCCACCTCTACCCTCATCCCATGTCCGGATATCTCCGCAGCCTTCCAGCTTCTCTTCTTTTCTCCCTGCATCTGCCCTTGCCCCCTTTTGTCTATTGTCAACACAGACGCTGGAGACCCCATCTCTGTCACGTCTTTACCTAAAGGTAAGGGCATTACATGCTATGGGCTGTAGAACTCTCAATTAAATTTGAATTTAAGAGAAATAAATACTTTTTCAGTATAAGGGGCATATACTAAAAAAATGAATGAATGCTTTATATTCATTTCAACTTTTTTCACCTGCTATGTCAGTATTGAAAACATGGAAAAAAATAACTTACTCCTCTGTTCATGGTTTGTTCAGTGCCTTTCTTCATTGTTATTTGTATTAGTATTGTATGTGCTTAATTTTACATAGTATATACTATATATTATCACACATAAATATGGAGTACATTAATATAAGCATGTACATTGTATTCTTGATAGTCATCATCGTGATGGTTAATTTTATGTGTCTAGTTGGCTGGGCCAGGGGGTGCCTAGATCAAACATTATTTCTGGGTATGTCTGTGAGGATGTTTTCAGATGACATTAGCCTTTGAATTGGTGGAGTCAGTAAGGTGGATTGCTCTCTGCTATGTGGGTGGGCATCATCCAATCAGTTGAAAGCCTGACTAGAGCAAAAGGTGGATGTAGGAGGAATTCACCCCTTTTGCTTCCTGCCTGCCTGCTTGAGCTAAGGTATTTGATTTTTCCTTCCCCTTGGCCTTGGACTTGCACCATAGGCTACCCTGGTTCTCAGGCCTTTGGACTTGGACTGGAATTACACCACTGGCTTTCCTGGGTCTCCAGCTTGCAGACAGCACATTGTGAGACTTCTTAGCCTCCATAATCCCGTGAGCCAATTCTTCATGATAAATTTCTCTCTGTATCTCCTATTAGTTCTGTTTCTCTGGAGATCCCTGACTCACACAATCATACATACATTTATTGTCCCCATGGGCAACAGTAATTGCCAAAGGTAATTCTTAACTTTATGCAGGATATTAAATCCTCAGCCATATATAGGCCACCTAATCAATTCTATCCTCATCAGCACACATAGCACCTCCAGCATCATTGCTTAACATGTGAGCTTCAAGAAACGAGCAATGTCTTGAGTAATGCCCCTCCTCTTATCCTGGGTGCACTACTTATGGGGGGGTGGAGGTTCCTGGCTTGAAACTACCTGGTACCTGGTTCTTCAGGGCCACTTCAACTAAAATCCCTGAAATTAAAGACAATTTCAAAATATATATTTTTTCAAAGAATTCTGGCTTAATGGGCTGAATTTTTTCCAGTTCCTCTCATGAACTTCTTCTCCCTGCCTTTCTACCCAAAGTCTGGAATTCTTTTCAAAAGATTTGACTTGAAATTGTCAAATGTAGCTTAATTCAAAGCAACATACTGAAAATGTCTAGATGAGCTCTACAAACACTTAGACTTGGTCCTGATTGTTTTATTAACTTTTAATAAAATACATATGCAAGTATCCACATTGCAGTGACAATTCTCTCCAGATCAAGGTCCAGAAGAAGCAGGCACACTACATATGCAGCTCATTACTCCTTGTTCAACTCATCTCTCTGACCTTATTCCTTTGACTCGCCTCACTCGGCTCCAGCCATATTGTTTCTCAAAGACGGGGCAACTTGCTCCCACCTCAGAGCCATTGCATATGGCATTACTTCTGCTTCACATATTTTCCTTCTTCAATTCTGCATGGGGAATTTCTCTTCAAATTTTTTGGCGTTTCCCTAAAATACAACCTTCTCACTGAGGCCTTCCCTGACTAAATTATTTAAAGCTGGACTCAGAACAGTCTTTTCCCAATTATATGTCTCTGTTGCTTGCTTTACGTTTTCTCCACAGCACTTTCCACATTGATATACCATATATTTTACTTGTTTATTTGTTTCTTTTACTGAAATTTAAGCATCACGAAGATAAGAGGGTTTTTCTTTCTTTGTCTCTTTTTTTTCATTGTTCTAACAGCAGTGCCTAGAGCAGTGACTGTCACAGAGTGGACACTCATTAAACACTTATTGAACGACTAAATGAATGAATGAGACACTGGCTCTGGGGAACAAAGCTAGCTAGGAGATACTGCCCTACTTTATATAAAAAGCACCCCCTTCTTCCCAGGGCTCATCTTCTATCCCCTTCTAATTTGCTTGTGGAACTTAAATGTGCCCCTAGCTCCGGAGTCTTACAAATGGGCATCATTATTATTATTTTTTCCCTGACCCATGTGTTTTGGAACACATTTTACAGTAACCTAAAAACCTCTGTGAGGTGCCAGGGTGGAGAAGCAAATACAAAATCGTCATTACGTGGCCTTCTTTTTGCATGTTAACATGGTTTGGTCCTAGGGATTTTTGTGTTTAGACAAAGCCTTCGAGGGCAAGGAACCGTTTTCTGTGGAGTACACTATCTTATATTCCTAATGGGCCGGCAGGTTTCAGAGGGACAAAGTCCTTACAGAGCAGTGATTCTTGAGGGGTTAGGGGAAACATTTTTAGTTGTCATAACTGGAGTAGAGGGAATGTGGTGTGCTACTGGCCTCGAGTAGTCAGGGATGCTCAATATCCTACAATTAGGCTTGTATTTTTAGCAAGTAAAGATAGAGGTAGGCAAGGTCACCAGATGAAATACAGGGACTCCCAGTGAAATCTGAATTTTAGATCAACAAAATTATCTGAAATTCAAATTTAATTATATTTTGTCCAGTGACCATAATCCACAGGACAGTCTCCCATAAGAAACAATTATCCAGGCCAAATTGTCAAGGTTGAGAACCCAACTATACAGCAGTTCTCAAATCCTAGCGTGCATCATACCCACCTCCAGGAATTACAAGGCACACATTGTTGGGCCCACCCTCAGAGCCTCTGATTCAGTTGGACTGGGGGGTTCCAGGATTTGCATTTCTATCAATTTCCTAGGTGATGTTGTTAGCTTGGAGCCACATTTAAGAACTACCATCCCAGAGAGAGAAACTCTCCGTGCTCTCCTGATTAGGAGCGAGGAAAGTTTCCAGAAAAGGCCAGGGTAGGTAAGTGGCGGGAAGGGCTGGCCCTGCGGTGGGGGAACTACTTCTTCTGTCTTGGCTCCCGACACAGCTCTTCCGGGTTTTCTCTAGGCGTGCGGAGGTCCCGGAGTCTCGGTGATCGCTGGGGGCGGAGGCGGGGCGGGGGCGTGGCGGGCAGGCAGCGAGGCTCCGCGAGAGCTCTCGTGCCGGACGTTGCGCGGCCGCGACGCCCTAAGCTAGGCGAGGCGCGGCGCCCTGGTTCGGCCGTGTGCACCGCGTCCGGCTCGGTCAGCGCAGGTAGGCGTTGCCTGCTCGTGCCGCCGGCAGGGCTTCGCTTGTGTGCCAGGGCGGCGGGCCCTGAAGTTGCGTTTTCTCAACGGCGCCTCAGGCGTCCGTCATTGCCGCGCGCTGACGGTGGGCTGGTGGGAACGAGACAGGGACAAAGGGCCTCCGAGGGCCAAGCTCTGAGGGCCGCAAGGGGGCGCTCCCGCTATGGACCGGGGGAGGGGGGGGCGGAGCCGGGTAGGTGGGACCAGGGCGGGGCGAGACAGGCGGGGTGAGAGTGAGGGCGGGGCTG
>NW_012153097.1:349629-390935 GCF_000956105.1 Propithecus coquereli | reverse complement strand
AAGCGCGCGGTAGGGCGGCTTCTCTCGGGATGGTCTAGGTCTAGGGGCGGGTGTCTCTGACTTTCTGGCTTCGGCCTTTCTTTGGGAAACGGTTGAGGTTTCTCAGGGTCTTTGTTTTCCCTTCATCTCTTTAGAAATTGAGATGAGGAGAAGGGAGGATACCCCCGTATCTCACAAAGACCTTTCTTGAGGCATTTTGCACTTGGCACAGCTTTTAGGCATTTACATTTATAAAATGCTTTTTTAAAAATAATTTTTTATCTTGAGGTAATTTGAGAACTTAAGACTTGCAAAATTCGTACAAAAATTTTCATATACACTTCATCCAGATTTCCTGGGTGTTAACATCTTATTTAACAGAACAATCAGCAAAACCAGGACACCCACATCTATAGGCATTATTCATATCTGTTTGTCTCACCTATTGCCTTTTGGTGGTATAGGGTCCAAGGCAGGATTTAGTTGCATTTAGTTGTCCTGTGTCCTTGGAATGTTTATATTTTAAATATCAGATACCTCCTCCTTCCCCCTCTTGCCAAGATTCGGGCCTGGGAGCTCCAGGTCTTAAATCAATGTGCTTTTTCTTTGCTGGGTGCCTGGGCCAGTTGTGAATATCTACCTGGGCCTCTGGGCAGCTTTGGCACAGGTGGCCACCTCTGTTCCTCCTTCTAGTGCTGTAGCCATAAGGGCCTGAACTCCGGAGGCCTCTCTGATCAGACGTCCCATCTTGTCTCCTCCCACAATTATCCAGAGTTGTTGGCTTTACTTTTTTTTTTTTTTATGGAAAAGTTTTACTTTATTTTGTAAAAAGCAATGTTTTGAGTAAATTTACTTCACTCTTTCAAAGCAATGCAAATACAATGATAAGCATTTGAGTAAAAAGTACCATGCCTTATGAACTTATTTTTTAAAACACTGAAGGTATACTGCTCACTGGAAGTAGAAATATGTGATCCAATTACAAAACATAACACTTAAGAATAAACACACACAACTGAATAGTCATGAAAAAATAGAGAATTAATAAAAATATTCTGTTTAAAAATATTAAATTCAAGTTATATGGAAATTTTATGCATAAAAAATCATATGTATAATCAGAAGGACTCTTCAACGGTCTTTTCTGAAAAACAAATACTAACTTTAGTTAAAAAGTTAAACTTTTAACTTTTTTCAAAGTACTTGCAAAACTTCACTATTCAAATTAAAATAAGATATTTTAACAATTTATTCCAAAGGCATGTTGTATAGTTTTCCTTGTGGTACACATAAGTCAATCTGCTAACAGAAAAGAGTAAGAAAAGCCAATCTAGGAAAGAAAATAGTTTAATTGAGAGTCAAAGTATGATCTCAATGTAGTGTCTTTTTTTCCTCCCCATCATCTCTATTCATGTTCGAGAGGGAGAGTAACTTGTAGGCAGCTCACCTTGATCTACGTTTTCTCTCTTGGCTGTGACACAGTAGAGGGGAAAGCACTAATTCACCCTCTCCAGTTCACCAGACAGGAATATCTAAGCCCAAACCTCATGCCTATCCCCAGGCTGCAATAAGTAACATTTATTGCAACAAAGTGGACTTCTCCAGTGATTATTTCATTGTACTATTTTGTCACCTTAATACAATTTAACCATTAAAAAAACAAAAACCACAAATTCAAACCGTCCATGGACAAATAATCATTTAAAAGTTGGGAAAATGAGAAGTAAATATAGCCCCAGCCACTTAAAGTCTCCCCTCCTTATGTTTATACTTAAAACCCTAAGTATAAAGACATAAGCTTTCCCCTCTACTACATCAAGAAACAGTGTCACTCATTTGTATCGAACGGGTTGGGAGCTTTGGAAGACAGATAGAAGTTTCAAGTCCACCACTCTTATCCATTAGCCTCATCTTTCCCGTTCTCAGTCTGCACACCCACAGTGCTAGAAGCTTCCGGGGCACGCGGCTGGGGACAGCAGGACTGCCTGGAAGCTGCCACCATGCACAGAGGAGTCCTCTTCAGCTTTATCACTCAGTGGGGTGTTGGCTTCTTGTCAGAGAGCAATGCCTTTGCTGGGGACAGGTGTGTGCCTCCATTCTCTGCTCTCGCAGTCCCATGGGGAGCCTGAGAACACCCAGCTGCCTCCATGTCCACAGGGGACGTGGCCTTTGGGGGCTCAGAGCGCTAAGCTGCCTTTCCGCCGCTGCCACCTTGAAACTGGTTTGTCACGGGTCGAGCCGAGACCTGGACTGCACTGGCTGGAGACACCCTGACTGAGGCTGAGTTCTTGACTTTAATTTGGGTACTTGTGGAAGGGCCCAGAAATCTGACTGGCTTTGGACCAGTCTTGCAGTTCACACCTTCTTCTTCCTCTTCACTGAGCTTTATCAGTCGCCTCTTTCAAATCGAAGCCATGTGACGCAGGCTTCCAAGTAAAGGCCGCTCTTCTAGAGTCCAGCACTCTATCAGCTCATGAGGCACCCGCCAGTAGCTGACACCTTTTCCTTCCCAAGCATCAAAGGCATCCATCATTTTCTTCAACTCTGCTACTGAATAATAGCTCCAAATGTACTGAACGTTATTTCCCGCCTCTCTTTTAAAAATGATTTTACTGTGAATTCTTCCTCCCAGCTGCTTATCAATAGCATCTGTTCCATCAGTTTTGGTGGCATATACACCAATAATTCTACTCTCGCAGCTTGCACCAGATGTGTTAAGATAGTGGAGAACCCAAACTGTTGGGTTTATTGCAAACTAAACCATATGAATCACAGAAGTCTGTTAAAGCCTTTTTAAGTTCTATATTTGACCTTAAAGAATATGTCTCCATTTCATTGGCCAAGTAGTCGGACAGGCTGTATGGATAAGGGATGCCAAAGTAATCGGCCTCTTCCTGTAGGGCCACACGAGTTTGCTCATCTGTAGGAATCTGAACTTCTCCATGAAGATAATCCAAAAGGTATTTAAATAGATGTCCATCACGGTCAATAACACGAGCGCCTGCGGCCCGCCCGGCCCTCAGCGCGGCCGCCCGATGCCACAGGGCCGACGCGGAAGTGAGCGGCTCCTCGGCTGCTGGGCAACTCGTAGCACAGGGCGGCCCCAGCGGCGCCCCCGTGCGGCCGGCCCGGCGGCGTCCGGCTTTACTTTTTTAATCTGTCTTAGGTTTGCCCATTTCTCTCCATGGCACCAGCATCAGCAGTAGCCTTTCTGTCCATGTCCCTGCACCTGCTTCGGTGCCTTCCCTCGCTTGTCTACACTGCAGTCAGAATAAGCTTGTTAAGATGCAAACCTCATTAAGTTATGCTTTGCTTATAATATTTTTTTGATTTCTCATTGTTCTTAGGATAAAGACAGGCCTCCTTAATGGGGCCTTCGAGGCAGTGCATGGTTGGTCCAGCCTCTTCTTGTGCCTTATCTCCCTTAAGTTCCCCACTCTGGCCTAACTGGCTTTGCTTTCCCCTCATGTGCTTTTCCTTTTGTCTGGGGTACTGTTCCTTGTTTACTCAGGGAATGCTTACTCTTCTTGTAGCCCTCCATCCAGTTATCCTTTCCTCAGGGAGGTATTTTTTGGCCTCCCTGACTGGGTCCAGGTTCCATTTTTGGGTCCCGATCTCTCTTACCACCTCTCCTTGGTGGCCCTGTCATTGCAGAAATTTTATACATATGTGCCTCGTGCCCAGTAGATACTTCAGACGTTTGCCAAAGGAAGGAAGAAGTGATAGGGCACTTACTATGGCTGCCCAATAGCCTGTGTCTACACATTGTTCCCTTGGGGAGTTTGCTTAGCCTGTAGGGCAGTGATAACCCACATCCCATTTCTCTGTCAGTTCTCTCAGGTGGGGCAAGAAGGATGGAGGAGCCACATGGGAGAGGATGGAGGGCCTGAGGAGCACAGTCTGAGGACTGCTGAAAGGGAGAATGGATTTCTGCTGAGCGTCGTGCCTGGTTATCCATCTCTGACCTGGCTGAGTTCGCTGTATTAGACCCTCCCCTGACAGACATTCCCATGCATGGTTTCAGAGAATCTTTTAGGTATAAATTTTGGCTAGGGTCAATCGTATATTAAAAGTTTCTAGTTCTTGTTAAAATAGCTGAAGCTAAAAAGTGAAGACCTGCTGCAGGTTGAGGTGGATGAAGTACCCTGGAATGTGTCTGTTTGCTCAGTGGCATGAGTAGTTTGGCTTAGCAGGTATTTATTGAGTGAGTGTCTCCTGTATGCCGGGAGCCATGTTGGCTTATGGGAATACGAAGGTGCTGTTGGCTTGAAGATGGGTCATTTCAGTCTATGTTGTGAAAGCTGAGATAGAGGAAGCTGTAATTGGAAGCTCGCTAGATGGAGAATGACATTGCAGGGGATGGGATGGCCTGAGCTGAGGTGGGACCGGGCAAGGCTGGGAACCAGGCTGTGAGTGGGCCTTGATTTTATTTCAGAGCGTAATTGTTTTGTGACCCTGGCAGGTTCTCTGCACGCCGTCAGGACAGTCTGGTGCCTGAATAACCAGTCGGAGGCTGTCAGTCTGGATCTTGGCAAGTGGATGGGACCATCCTAAGGCACAGAAGAGGAAACGGTGATGAGCTGCTGAGAGGTAGAGCAACTGTGAAGTGGTAACACAGGTCAGACTCCCTGACCCAAACCTGGCTGGACATGGGGAAGAAGTCAGAATGTCTGAATTTTATCAGAGTCATTCTGAAGCACCCCTTAATCAAACATAGAATTTCTACAGCAAAATGTATGGATATCTGTAGTAAGTATTAATGGAATTAGAGATTATAGAGAGCCTTAGATCAGCTCAGTTATTGCTGCCAAAGAGTTTGTTGCAAAGTTTTGAAAAAAAAAAGTTCCATTTTCCAAGCATTTTTGGCTTTTGGGATTGTGAGTGAGGGGTTGTGGATTTAAAATGATAGCTAACACTTGTGAAGTCAGGCTTATTGTGTGTGCTTTACACATATTGACTCTCATTGTTTTCACAAACTTATGAGGGTAGGTACCATGATAATCCCATTTTACTGGTAAGGAGACCAGCACAGAGAAGGTGAGTGACTTGCTAAAGTCACACAGCTTGTCACTGGTGGCTCTATATTCCACATTTTTACTGGGCTACTGACTTGTGAATGGGGTTTGGGGAGGTTGAGGGACCAAGGTCTTTCTCCCACACCTCACACCCCTGGCGTATGCCTGCAGCAAGCCTGTGTTAGTGCCAAGGAAGATCAGAACAGAAGGAAGGCTGGAACCCCATGGATGCCATGGTCACATACCTGGATTCACTGAGGGAACTTGTGGAGACTCATGGCTATGATTCCTGGAGCTTTCAGTCTGGTCAGGTGATGAGCTTTTCTCACAAGGCACAGAGGAAGTGTGACATCAAGCTGACCAGAGGTAGTGGTCGGAGACCCGTTGTGAAGAAGTTGGGATATGGACTGGCTGGACTTTGAGGAAATTCAGGTAAATGATTTTATAAGGATTCCATGAGGAGTTTCTTCATAAAGGTACAGATTGTTGAGTGGGGAGATGACTGTTCTAATTTTCTTCCAGCTGTGCAAGATATGTGTGCTCTGGAATACCACAGATGAATGTCTTTTGCCTGTGACTCCTTCATCACTGCAGAGCAGCAAATCTTCCCATCAGGCACTGACTGGGTCAGCTCAAGAATATTTGCTAAGGTGTTTCTTTGCAAGTACCCCTCTGCCTGCGTGTGTGTTATGTGAGTATGTAAAACATGCATACCAAAATATATAAAATATATACCAAAATATACATATCAAAATATATAAAACGCACAGGAACGGTTTAAATGATTATGAAGCAACTCTGAATATGATACTCAGTTTAAGAAATAGAACCTTCTTATCAAAACCTCAGGTGCCTCTGTATGTCTGCCACAATTGCATCGTTTTTTTTTTTTTATTTCAGAATTTTATGGGGGTACATACGTTTTGGTTACTTAGTTTGCTTTTGTACAGTTTGAGTCAAATTTTTAAGTGTTCCCTTCAGTCAGTTAGTGTGCATTGCACTCATTAAGTATGAATTTACCCATTCCCTCCTTCCCCCACCCCCCTACTTACTTCCCTTGAATGTTACTTCCATATGTGCACATAAGTGTTGATCAATTAGTTCCAATTTAGTATTGAGTAGATATGGTGTTTGTTTTTCCATTCTTGTGATACTTCACTAAGAAGAATGGCCTCCAGTTCCATCCAAGTTATTACAAAGATACCAGATCATCATCATTTTTTTTTTAATGGCTGAGTAGAACTCCATGGTATACATATACCACATTTTATTAATCCACTCATGTATTGATGGGCACTTGGGTTGATTCCACATCTTTGTGATTGTGAATTTTGCTGCTATAAACATTTGAGTGCACATATCTCTTTTATAGAATGTCTTTTTTTTTCCTTTGGGTAAATACCCAGTAGTAAGATTGCTGAATCAAATGATAGGTTTACTTTTAGTTCTTTGAGGTATCTCCCAACTACGTTCCATAGAGGTTGCACTAGTTTGCAGTCCCGCCGAGAGTGTGTAAGTGTACCTTTCTCTCTTCATCCTGGCCAGCATCTGTTGTTTTGGCACTTTTTGATATAAGCCATTCTTACTGGAGTTGGGTGGTATCTCATTGTAGTTTTGATTTGCATTTCCTTGATGATTAGAGATGTTGAGCATTTTTTTCATGTGTTTGTTGGCCATTAGTCAGTCTATCTTCTTTTGAAAAGTTTCTGCTCATGTCTTGCCCAATTTTTAATGGAGCTGTTTGATTTTTTTCTTGGTGATTTGCTTGAGTTTTTGTAGATTGTGGTTATCAGCCCTTTATCAGATGCATAGAATGCAAATATTTTCTCCCATTCTGTAGGTTGTCTGTTTGCTGTATTGATTGTGTCCTTCACTGTGAAGAAGCTTTTTAATTGGATCAGGTCCCATTTATTTATCTTTGTTGTTGCTGTGATTGTTTTTGGGGTCTTCTTCATATATTCTTTGCCTATGCCGATATCCGTAAGAGTTTTTCCAACATTTTTTTCTAGAATTCTTATAGTTTCCTGCCTTAGGTTTAAGTCTTTTATCCACTGTGAATTAATTTCACAATTGTATCTTTTTTCTTCAGAGGTAACTACTATCCTGAAGTTCCTCTTAATCATTTCCTTGATTTTCTTTTTAGTTTTACTACGTATATGTGTGTATCTTCAGATAATATATTTTTAGTTTTGCTTACCTTTTTGGCCCTTATCAAATGAACTCATAAAGGAAGTTTTCTGTTTTTTTGCACAATGCATTTTTGAGATTCATTCATGGCAGCTGTGGCTGAAGTTCTTCATGCACTTTTTCTGTTGTATTCCATTACATCCATTTTATTGATGGCCATTTGGGCTGTCTTTAGCTTTCTGCTACTTATAAGTAAACACGGTTGCAGTGAGCATTTTTGTCAGGGTCTCCTGGTGCACAGGTACAGTAATTCCTCTAGGGCAGTGGTTCTTAAGAGAGGTGAGGGGGAGGAGATGGAGATGGGAGGAAGGGAGACACTTTTGGTTGTCATAACTGAGAGGTAGGGTGCTACTGGCATCTAGTGTGTAGAGATCAGACATGCTGCTAAGCATCCTGAAATGCACAGGACAGCCTCATATCCCTACAAACCTCCCCTCCCTGCTGTCCCACACCCCAAATGCCGCTGCTGAGGTTGAGAACTCCTGGTTTAGGGTAAGTACTTGGAATGGGTTGCTGGGTGATTGGGTTTGTGCATGTTCAACTTTAGAAGATAATTGCCGCTATAATATTTACACTCCTTTTATATGTGGCCTCTTGCATTACTCATTCTCTGTTCCAACACTTGATGATACCTGCATCTAAAATTTTTGCCAACTTGGTGTATGCGAAATTATACCTTACTGTGGTTTAATTTTCATTTCTTGAATAATAATGAGATTGAACATATTTTCATGTTTGCTGCCATTTTCCTATTGTGTTATTAATATTTGCCTTTCTCTTAATGGTTCCTGGGATTTTATTTTATCTTTTACATCCTAGATTTTTTACATATCCTAGATACAAATCCTTTATGTTTGTTATAGATAATATCTCTTGTTTTGACTTTTTTCTGATAAACAGAAAAGTTCTTTATTTAAATGTGGTATCAGTCATTTTCTTCATGGTTAATGCTTTTTTGTATCTTGTTTAAAATATCCTTCTTTACCTTGAGTTTATAAAGATATTCTTGCATATTATCTTCTAAAAGATTTGTGATTTGGTCTTTTACATTATGCTTTTCATCTACCTAGAATTAATTTTTCTGCATGTTTTGAAGTAAGGGTCCAATTTATTTTTCTATGGATAACCAGTTGTTCCAAGACCATTTGTTACTTGTTCAACTCATCTTTGGTGATACAATGTCCACTTTGTCATAAATCCAAGTGTCTATGCATCTTTGGTTTATTTCTAGGCTTTCTCTTATGTCTGTCTAATTTGTCTATTTGCCTATGTCCACACCAGTACTGTTCTGTCTTAATTACTTCCACTTTAGCATAATGTCTCTGTGCCAGTAAGGACAGATCCCCCTCCCTGTTCTTTCCTTCAGGGGTGTCATAGCTGTTCTTGGTCCCTGGTGCTTTCATATCATAGAATCACCTTGTCAAATTCTACACATGAAAAACAGCGAAAACCATTCACTGAGATTACATTGAACCTATATATCATTTTGGAGAGTATTAACATGTTTGTGTGTGTCTTTGTGCAAACTTGGTGTGTCTCTCAGTTTATTTAGGATAGATCAGAATATCAATTCTGCTGTTCAAGTCAGTAATTTTGTTGGTTTGATCATCAGTAATTGAGAGGGGTTTGAAATCTCTGTTATGATCGATTTCTTATTTTTCCCTTAATTTCTGTTAATTCTATTTTCTGTTAATTTTTACTCTATGTATTTTGTATATTGCACACAAGTTTATACTGTATTTTTCTGATTAGTCAAACTTTTTCTCTTGTATTGTAAAGCGATCTTTTTTTTTCTGATAATGCTTCTGTTTTTGTTTTATTTTACTTTATTTTAAAATTTTTACTTAAGGTAAAAAAACTCATACAATTTATCATCTTAACCATTTAAGTGTACAATTCAGTAGTGTTAAGTATATTCACATTATCATGCAGCCAATCTCCAGAACTTTTTATTTTCCTAAGAGACAGGGTTTCACTCTGTCACCCAGACTAGAGTGTGGTGGCCCTATCATAGATCATAGCTCACTGCAGCCTCAAACTCCTGGGGGACTCAGGCGATCCTCCTGTCTCAGCCTTCTGAGTAGCTGGGATTATAGGCATATGTGCTACAATGCCTGGCTAATTTTCTAAAATATTTTTAGAGATGAGGTTTTGCTGTGTTGCCCAGGCTGGTCTTGAACTCCTGACCTTAAGGGATCCTTCTGTCTCAGCCTCCCAAATCACTGGGATTACAGGCTTGCACCACCATGCCCAGCTACTCTCCAGAACTTTTTGATCTTGTGAAACTGCAGCTATACCCATTAAACATCAACTCCTCATTTCCTCCTCCTCCCAGCTTCTGTTAACCAGCATTCTACTTTTTACTTCTATGAATTTGGTTACTTTACCTCTTATACATGGAATCATGCAATGTTTTATTATTTTTTTTAGTTGGCTTATTTCATTAATAGAATGTTCTCAAGATTTATCTGTGTTGTAGCATGTGACAGGATTTCCTTCCTTCTTTAGTCTGAGTAATATTCCATTGTGTCTATTGATTCCATTCATCCATCGTTGACACTTGAGTTGCTTCTGCCTCCTGGTTATTGTGAATAGTGCTGCCTCGAAAATGGGTGGACAGATCTTTGAGTTACTGCTTTCACTTCTCTTGGTTATATGCCCAGAAGTGGGATTGCTGATTTGTATATGATAATTTTATTTTTAATTTTTTGAGGAGTTGCCATACCTTTTTCCATAGTGGATGGACCATTTTATAATCTTGTCAACAGTGCCCAAGGGTTTCAGTTTCTCTACATCCTCACTGACATTTGCCATTTTCTGGTTTTTTTTTTTTTTTTTGGATAGTGGCCATCCTAATGGGTATAATGCACTATCTCATAGTTTCTATTTGTATTTCCTGAATGATTAGTGATGTTGAGCATCTTTTCACATGCTTCTTGATCATTTGTTTATCTTCTTTGGAGAAGTGACTATTCAGATCCTTTGCCTGTATTAAAGTGAGTTATTTTTTGTCGTTAAGTTGTAGGAGTACTTTATAGATTTGGGATATTAACCCCTTATTTGTAAATATATGATTTACAAATATTTTCTCCTATTTCGTAGGTTGTCTTTTTTCTCTATTATTGTGTCCTTTGATGCAGGAAAGTTTTTAAATTTGGTGTAGCCTAATTTGTCTATTTTTGCTTTTGTTGCCTGTGCTTTTAGTGTCAACAGGCAAGAAATCTTTGCCAAATCTAACGCCATGGAGCTTTTCTCCCATGTTTTCTTCTAAGAGTTTTATAGTTTTATCTGTCACATACAGGTCTTTGATCCATTTTGAATTATTATTATTATTATTTTTTGAGATAGGATCTCACCCTGACACCAAGGCTGGAGTGCAGTGGCAATGATCATAATCACTGTAACTTTGAACTCCTGTCCCATCTTCCACCCCACGTCCCATCTGTGGAAATATTATCTTCCATGAAACTGGTCCCTGGAGCCAAAAACGTTGGGGACTGCTGAACTAACCCTGGCTTACTGTAACCTCTTTATAAAGTTTTTAATTTTTTTAACTTTTTGACTCTTGTCATTACACTTAGCTTAAGATACCAACACATTGTACAGCTGTACAAAAATATTTTCTTTCTTTATATCTTTATTCTGTAAGCTCTTTTCTATTTAAAAATTTATTAATTTTTACATTTTAAACTTTTTGTTAAAAACTAACACACAAACACACACATTAGCTTAGGACCACATAGGGTCGGGGTCATCAGTATCACTGTGTTCCACTACCAGATCTTGTTTCACTGGAAGCTCTGCAGGGGTAATAACATGCATGGCGCCATCTGGAATACATTCTGAAGGACCTGCCTGTGGTTGTTTTACCATTAACTTTTTTTTTTTTGATAAGTAGAAGGAGTACACTCTAAAATAACAATGTAGTACAGTAAATAAACCAGTAACACAGTCATTTATTATCACTATCAGGTATTGTATGAGCTATACTTCTATACAACTGGAAGCACAGTAGGTTTGTTTACACCAGCATCACCACAAACGTGAGTAATATGTTGCTTTATGACATTGATTATGGCTGTGCAGTTGCTAGGCAGTAAGAATATTGTAGCTCCATTATAATCTTATAGGACAACCATCGTCTATATGGTCTTTTGTTGACTTAAACATTGTTATGTGGCTCATAGACTGTAGTTTTGGCTGTTTGTGATCTCTTGATAATTTCGTATGAATTTTAGGGTGTATTTTTCTGTTTCTGCAAATAATGCCATTGAGATTTTGATAAGGATTGCATTGAATCTATACATCACTGGGTGGTATCGACATCTTAACAATATAAAGTCTTCTAATCTGTGAACATGGAGTGGGTTTTCATTTATTTGTGTCTTCTTTAATTTCTGTCAGCAGTGTTTTATAGTTTCTAGTATACAACTCTTTTACCTCCTTGGTTAGGTTTATTCCTAAATATTTTTTCTTTTCGATGCTATTGTAAATGGAATTGTTTTCTTAATTTTCTTTTTGGATTATTGATGGCATAGAAATATAACTGATTTTTGTGTGTTCATTTTGTATCCTGCAGCTCTGCTGAATTCATTTATTTAGTTCTAACAGTTATTTATAGAATCTTTAGAGTCATATGTGAACAGAGATAACTGTATTTATTGCTTTCCAATTGGGATAGCTCTTATTTCTTTTCCTCAATACTTACTCTGGGTGAGCCTCCCAGTACTGTGTTAAATACAAGTGATGAGAATGGACATGCATGGCTCATTCCTGTTCTCAAAGGGAAGGCTTTTCATGCTTCCCTGTTGAGTCTGATGTTAGTTATGATTTTTTTTCATATGGCCTTCGTTATGTTGAGGTAGTTTCTATTCCGAGTTGGTAGAGTGCTTTTTTATTGTGAAAAGGTGTTGAGTCTTGTCAAATGCTTTTTCTCCATCAGCTGATCATGTGGTTTTTATCCTTCATCTTGTTAATGTGGTATATTACATTGATTGATTTTTGCATGTCAAACTATCCTGCATTCTAGGAATGAATCCCATTTTATTGTGGTATATAATCCTTTTAATGTGCTATTGAATTCAGTATTTTATTGAGGATTTTTGAATCAATATTCATCAGGAATTTTGGTCTTTAGTTTTTCTTTTCTTCTTTTTTTAAAATTATTATGTTTTTCTTTTCTTCTAATATCTTTGTCTGGCTTTGGTATCAGGGCAGCATTAGCTCAATAATTGTATTTTTCAGTGGCAGAATTTCTGTTTTGTTTTTTTTTTAATAGTTTCTGTTTCTTTGTTGATATTCTCATTTTGTTCATGATTTACCAATTTTCATTTAGTTCCTGATTTCATTTAGTTGTCTATGCATGTTCTCTCTTAGCTCATTGAGCATCTTTAAGACAGTTGTTTTAAATTCTTTGTCAAGAAGTTTAGAGATCAATTCGTATTTTATTTTATTATTATTTTTTCTATACTCCCATGTTCATTGATAGTGATCAATTCTCAGGGTTGAGTTCTAGAGCTTTATTCCTTTGATTGCGTCATGTTTATCACTTTCTTTGTATACCTTGTGACCTTTTGTTGACATTTGGCCATGTGAAAAAACAGCCCATCTCTCCTAGTCTTTCCATACTGGCTTTATTTATGAGAAGAGCTTTCCCAAGCAGCCTAGCTATTGGTTCTGGGACCTTTCAACCCTCTTCAGAGTGATGTGTCTTCTCTGGACTTGTGCATATACTTTTACTGTCTCAGTTTTGATAAGCCATTTGTCCCTGTTTCTTATCAGGAGCCTGTCATCTTTTGCTCCCCTAGCATCTGCCTGTAGTGTGCCATGGTGCTCCCCTGTGTTTCCAGCAGCTTCTAAACCATGCCATCATTCCTGTCAGTGTTTCAAGTCAGGCAAGACAGAAACCAGTCTCTCAGGCAGTCCCAGACAGGCCAGAATATTGGACACATATGTGGTCCACGCTTTTGTTTGTGTTCCAAGGGAGGAGCCCCAGTATGGGCAGTTTCCTCCATTCACACTGTGCCACCCAAGCTGGGAGAACGCCATGGCTGCAAAATGCCACAGACTTTCCTATGCCTTTTGATGACACACCTTCTTGGCTTTTTGTTGACCTGAGTGCGCACCTTCTCAACTGGTTTTTGGGGTTCTCACAAAGGTATTCTTATGTGTATATTGTTGTTAACTCAGCATCTTTGTGGGGGAATGAAGGCCTGGAACTTCCTAGTTTACCATCTTGCTGATCTCACCTCCCCAATCTCTGCCATTTGATTAGTTTTTTTAATTAAAAGATTTTTTAAAAAATTTAAAAATATTTAATTGACAAATACAGATTGAATATATTGTATACACCATGATGACTTGATGTGCATATACATTATGTAATGACTACCCAATCAAACTAAATTATTAATAACATCCATCACCACCCATGCTGTACATTATATCCTGAGAACTCATTCATCTTATAACTGAATGTTTATACCCTTTGACCAATGTGTCTCTCTTTCCCCTACCCCCAGCCCTTGGCAATCATTGTTCTATGAATTCCATGTTTTTAGATCCTATATATAAGTGAGTTCATATAGTATTTGTTTATATCTAGCTTATTTCACTTAGCATATTGTTCAGATTCATCCACATTGTTGCAAACCACGGGATTTCCTTTTATTTGATTGGGTAGTTTAATCCATTTACATTTAAAGTAATTACTGATAAGGAAAGACTTATTTCTGCCACTTTGCTATTTGTTTTCTTATGTCTTACAGCTTTTTTGTCTCTCATTTCCTTCATTACTGACTTCTTTTGTGCTTAGTTGATTTTTTTTTTTAGTGACATATTTTGATCTTCTCATTCTTTTGGTATATATTTTTTTAGATATTTTTTGTGGTTACAGTTGAGATTATGTAGAATATCCTAATATAACTATCTAATTTGTATTGACATCAACTTTATTTCATATATAAAAGCTTTTTTCTTACAAAATTCTGCCCCCCTTATGTTACTGATTTCACAAATTACATCTTTCTATTTTCTACTTTTGTCTTTTAAATTCTATAGAAAATAAAAAGTAGAATTACAATCCAAAATTATAATAATATATTTTGTATTAGTTTATGTATTTACTTTTACTGGAGAACTTTGTATTTTTGCATGGCTTCAAGTTACTGTCCAGTATCCTTTCATTTCAACTTGAAGGACTCCCTTTAGCATTTTTTTTAGGGCAAGTCTAGTGATAATGAACTCCATCAAATTTTACTTGTCCGGGAACATCTTAATTTTTCCCATTATTTTTGAAGGACACTTGCTGAGTATAGAATTTTCAGTTGACAGGGTTTTTTTTTTTTTCCCTTTTAGCACTTTAAAGATACCATCCCATAGCTTTCTAGCTTCCAATGTTTCTGATGAGAAATCTGCTGACAGTCTTATTGCAGATTATTTGTATGTGACAAGTTGCTTCTCTATTGCTTTTTTTCAAGATTTCCTTTGTCTTTTGACAGTTTGATTATAATATTTCTTGGTGAGAGTCTCGGGTTTATTGTAATTCAAGTTTGGTGAGCTTCTTGGATTTGTGTCAAATTTGAGAACTTCTTTGCCACTATTTTTCAAATAATCTTTCTTTTCTTTTCTCTCTCTCTTCCCCTCTGGGACTCCCAAAATGTGTAAATTGGTCACTTGATGGTGTCCCACAAATGTCTTAGGTTCTGTTCACTTTTCTTCATTCATTTTTGTGTTTCTTAGAGTCAATAATATCAATCATCCTATGTTCAAGTTTACTGAATCTGTTCTGTGTTGAATCCCTCTATACATTTTTCATTTCAGCTTTGTTCATGTATCATTTTTCTGTTTTTCTTTAGTTATTTTTCCATGTTTTCCCTTTTCCCCTTAACTCTTTTAGCATATTTGTGACCAGTTGTTTTAAAGCCTTTGTTTGGTAAGTGTGATGACTGGGTTTCCTCAGAGTCAGTTCTGTCATTTTATTTTGTTTCTTTGAATCAGCCATGTGTTTTTGTTTCTTTGTATGGCTTGTGATTTCATTTATTTATTTTTCTTTATTTTTTAAAATTTTTATGTGTGAATTTTTTAAAAAATTGAGCATTCTTCTCTTATGGTAACTGCAGAAATTAGATTCTCCCTCTTCCCCAGGGTTTGCAGGGTGTTTTTACTTTTTTCAGTTGCTGAAGGCTGTAGTTGTCCAGTTTGTTGAGACCTTTTCAAACTATTTTTGCCAACTCTTATTTTTTGTCATGTATGATCACTGAAGTCTCTGTGTCTGTAGCTTATGTTCAGCTAATGTTTTGACATAGATGTCCTTGAATGCAAGGGGCTAAAACAAACACACAAAGAAATCAAAATCCAAAAAATGAGAATAGTCACCTCTCACAATCTTTGCAGATTGGTTCTGTGTTGGGAAACTCCTTTACCACATAGCTGGATGTACTCTGATTCTAGGGATTAACCCAAGGTGAAAATTTAAAGTCCTTTCTGTAGTTTTCTGAGCATGTCTTGCCTTGGCTTGCATGTGGCTTTCTAACTTTTTCGCGTGTATGTGACTGCTTTTGAATTCCTTAATTTCTCAAATAATCTCACCCCAGCTTCTTTGGGCCTTAGGTGGTCTATTTTATGTCTCCATCTATAATTTCTTACTTTGTGTGTCTGTGGGTTTATATTTTGTTTTGTAGCTTTTATGAGTAGTGCCTGTCATTTTCCCACCTGCATTCCCAGTTATGCAAAACAGAAGACTAGCACCTTGCATCTTCAGTTATCCCCCAGATAAGTAAGAACAGATGTACATTATAATTTGCAAACAAAGGTTGCTCTGATTCCACTGGCTTGAGGGGAGAACTGGGAACTGGGCTTTCTGCTTACTCAAGACTGATTGTTACTGCGCCAAAGAGGAGGTAGATGAAGGCTAAGAAAAAATGCCACAAAACTTTTTTATTGTTTTCCTATTGTTGGCCTTTTATTGATTGATTGCTTCGTTGCTGTAAACCTTTGACTGTATTCAGAGCTCCTACAAAGTTGCTTCAGATAACTCTGGTCATTTTTTCAGTGTTTCTGTGGGGGAACAAGAGCTTGTAACTTCCTAGTTTTCCATTTTGCCTATGTCACTCCCTGTTTATGACTTTTTAATTTGTTATATAGTTTTTATTCCTGTTTGTTGTATTTGGTTCTTTTTAATCATGCTTGACCTTTTTTTTCTTTTTAAATCTCATGTTTCTTGTTAATATTGTTTCATGCAACATATTAAACATACTTAATTTTAAATTGTTTCTGATAATTACAGTATCTGCAGTCTGTGGGTCCGATTATGCTGCCCATTATTTCTGCTGCCTCCCATTCCTAGTGCTCATTCCCTTGTTTATTTTGTGTATTTTTTTTCAGATTGAGAATTTGTGTTCTTTGGATCTGTTATCAGTGGAGTTCTTTGAAGTCTTTGTTGGTGATATATTTCTCCAGAGAAGTTTTGTCTGGCTCCATCCATCCCTGGGGATGCACTACTAATGAAGGGCTCTTTGCGTTAAAATTTCTTGGCCTCATTTGTAACCTTCTTGGTTACAAATTCTTAGGAGATCCCCCTCCCCCGCTTCTCCACTTCTATCCAGTGGTGGATAGATTAAATCAGGCATGTTTACTTTCTGGCCTCTTCTTCACAGTGGGGTTACGTTTCATTCATCCTAATCTCCAGGGCGCAGCCCTTTGTGCAGGCCTGTCTTTCCTCTAGTCTTTGTACTCCATGTTCAGAATAGGAGGCTTAATAGGTCACCAGGGTTCATGAGAGCTCCTCAGGGTGAAAGTTAGCTAAAGGACTCATTAGCTTCTTTGGACTTCCAGATTAATTTTGATTTTTGACTCAGTGAGATTCCATATTTTCATATCCTTTAGTTAAGTGAGGTATTTTAAATTTATCCAGCTCTTTAAGTTTTTATTAGGATAATTGTTCAGGATATGTGGTCTGCCATACTTCTAGAAATGGAATTCAAGTACCTCATTTGATGGGTGCATTTTCTACTTCTTCTTACTCCTGAGGACTACCTCAAGGCAGGATTGCGGGGCCAGAGGAGTAGAGCTTACCAATGGCAGGAACTACATGTTCTCTTGTCCTCTGTGTTTGCAGAACTTAGACCAGGACCCACTGCAGAGGGTGTGACAGCCGCTGTAACTGCCTGACCAAGGGAGCTAGAGAATGAACCTCAGGGACAAGGTGAGAAATTGAGTAGTTGGGGAGAGGAAGGTGAAAATAGCACCAGGAGGGAAAAACATTCATCATCTTTTCTGGAGGTCTAAGGGGGCTAAATGATACGCTGAAGCCAAAGAGATTCCCTGATGTGTGCAGAACTCTTAGAATTGGCTGCAAAGGGCCAGATGAAGTCACAATTTGCTGAGCATAGTTTATTTTTATGAGTTTGTGGGTAGATCACTCAGTGAACTTGCCTGGCAGTGGTTCATTGGAGTGGCTGGGTTTGAAACCTCCCTGGGAGAGCACAGGAAGTCTATGGATTGGCCCTTTGGTGAGGGCTCTGGCCACACACTGTTGAGGTTGTATTTGCAGGTTATTAGGACAACTAGTTGATGCTGGAGTCATTTAGGCCACATTGTGTGTGCAGGGTACCAGGAAACTCCTAACTCTCTTCTTTCCTGATCACCTTGTGCTTCCCCTTTGTCTCTGTGTCTTAAGATTTGGGAGCTGTTGGTTGGCGTAGAGAGCAGTCCACTGAGCATCCATTCCCCTGGTGGATGGAGGAGAAGAGGCTAGAGGTATTAGTGTTCCTACTATGGGAGAAAAGGGACTTGAGGAGCTACCTTACTGAGAGTATTTTTACACTCAAGGCCTTGGTCTCTGTAGTCAAGTCTTAAGGATGGGGGCAAGTGGCCCTTGGGTGATGCCTGCCTGGAAGGGGCTTAGCTGGGGGATAGAAGAGCAGACAGAGAGAGACCTGGAGACCTTAAGACAGTACCCAACACTTGAGTACTCAGTAGATATCACTTGCTAAAAAAGCTTCTAATATCTTTACTCCAAAATATTTCAAACAGAATATTTCAAACAAAATATACAGAAAAATGTACCCAACTTGTATATCTCACCTCTCAGATATGAAAAATGTTAACACATTTTGCCATATTTGATTCAGATTGTTACGAAAGAAATAATGGCTAGTTGACCTCCCCCTATCCCATTCCATCTTGTCCTACCCTGGTCCAGTTTCCCTCCCTCATCTGTGGTTACTCCTTCTGGAAAGAGCTAGTATGTATCTTTCCAGCCCTGGCTTTATACTCCCATACTGCTTGCACAGTATCCATAAACAACACATGGAATTGCTTGTGGATATTTTAAGTTATGTAAGTGTAGTTCTACGTTTCCTCTCTGCAACTTTGTTTCATTGTTTTGTTTCATTGTGTTGTTTTCGAGATCTGTAGCCTATAGTTTGTTGTTTTTAAGTCCTATGTAATACAGTTGTATTCATTTCTCACTTGGTAATCTTTCTGGTTTTCTGATGTTTTGCTATTATGAACAGTGCTGCAGCAGACTTCCTCATGCATGTCTTCTCGTGAGCGTTTCTTTGGGCTGTGTAGCCAGAAGACGGATGTCTGGGTTGATGTATTTGCTCGTATTGAGTTTGCTGGGTTCCAGATTGCTCATAGCCCTTGGTATTGGCAGACATGCATTTCCATAAATCTAATGGGCATGAGATGGCTGGTTACTGTGATTTTAATTTGCATTTTTTTGATTTCTCTTCAAATGTTCATTGACCATTTAGGTTTCCATTTGTGTGGAAACCAATTCCCCTTTCACATCTTTTGCATGTTTTTTTCATTGTGGTGTTTGTCTTTTTCTCATTGTTTTGTATGAATTCTTCATATATTCTGGGTACTGGTTCTTTGCCGGTTCTATGCATGGTGAATATCTTCTGACAGGCTGTGGCTTTGGCTTTTGTTTTTGGTGCTTTGTTATATAGATATTACATTAGCTATCTATTGCTGCATGACAAATTACCCCATAACTCAGAAGCTTAAAACGACATTTATTATCTCAGTTCCAGTGTGTCAGGGATCCAAGTATGGCCTGGCTCAGTTCCTGCAGCACAGTGTTTCTCGTGAGGTGTGAGTCAAGCTGTCGTTGAGTCTGTGGTCTCATCTGAAGGCTCACTGCGGGAGTACTCCTCAGGGTTTGATTTGCTGTGTGTTGTTGAACTGAGGGCATCAGTTCCTTCTGGCCATTGGTGGGCGAACTCACTCAGTTCTTCGCTCCATGGACCTTCTTCCCTAGGACAGCTCAGAGCATGGTCGTAGGCTTCCCTCTGAATGAATGAAAGAAAGATGAAGAAAGAAAAAGCAAGGTAGAAGCCCAGGTCTTTTTGTAGCCTAGTCTTAGAAGAGACATTCCATTACTTTGTCCACATTCTGTTTGTTAGGTCTATCCTGTTCAAGGCGAGAGGATTACACAAGGGTATGAATACCAGAAGGATGGAATCTTAGAGACTACCTACTACAGATTTGTTGGAACTTTGAGGAAATTAAACTTATTCATTTGCCTTTAAGTTTTTTGCATTTTCTTTAAGAAAGGCTTCCTTATTCTCTGGTTATTAATATACTTTAAAAGTTTTGCTTTTTCACAATTAGTTTTTAATATATTTAGAAGTGCACTATGCTATCTAGTAATACAGTAACCACATGTGACTATTTAAATTAAACTTACATAAAATTAAAAATTCAGTTTCTCAGTCACCCTAGCCATACTTCAAGTGGTCAGTAGCCACATGTGGCTTGTGGCTGCCATATTGGACAACACTGAAACAGAACATTTTCATCATCACAGAAAGTTCTGTTGGCAGCACCGATCTAGAATGTAATTGGCAAGCAGGGGTGATTTTGCCCCCCAGGGACAGTTGGCAATGTCTGGAGACATTTTTGGTTTCACAACTAGGAGGACAGGGTGTTCAACTGGCATCTAGTAGGTGGAAGCTAGTATGCTATTAAACATCCCATAATGCTCAGACCCTCCCGCCAGCAAAGAGTCATCTAGCCCCAAATGTCAATAGTTCTGACAGTAAGAAACCTTGCTTTAGAATGTATTTTGGTGTGAGTTGTGAGATGTGGGCACTTATTCTTTTTTCCTCTGACTAACTAGTAGACCAAACACCCATAAGGTAATGAACCTTAAGCTGGAGATGTTTTTCCCTTAAACAGTAGAGAAGATCCTATTGCCTTTTTTTTTTTTTTCTAATCCTGTTTCTATTCTTTTACTGGTTACCCTATAGTTGATCAAAGTTCATCAAATCTTTTTTTTTTCATTTCAGCATATTATGGGGGTACAAATGTTTAGGTTACGTATATTGTCCTTGCCCCCTCTACCCCCCGCATCAGAGCTTCATGCCTATTGCCTTTTTTATATGATTTTTAAAAATCAACTTCGATTGTCTTACAGATTCTTGGACTCTGTGAGTAGAGACAGCCTTGTCTTCCTAGTGCATCATGGCTTCAACTTCAAGGTAGGAGTGTCGTTTGACGAAATGCTTTATGGAAGTATTTGCTCCCTTATGTTTTTGAAAGGCCAAGTCCATGACATTTTTAGCCCTTAGTCCTGCTGGCTTCACTAAACAGTTGGTGTCTAGGAAGCATAACGGAGGAAAGGAGAGAAGAGAGATGGGAGGAGAACGGAGAAGAGATGGGGCAGACAGGGAGTTGTGTGTGGTATGGGTGTGGTCATGTAGCACAAGTGTCTATACCTAACATATTAATAAAAACATGATTTCACTTTCTTCATCTTTCAAGATGAAGACACCAGATGGTTGCCCCTGGGGTACCAGAGTCCCCTGCAGGCTTCCCTTTGCCCAGAATTTGGATAGTCCCATGCAGAAGTTGTTTGAGGGTCTCAGGGTGAGCAGAAGCTCAAGCACTAAGGCTGGCAGGGCCCCTGGCAGGCCTAGGTCTGGCCCTGTGAGGAGGATGAAGCTAGGGCAGGGAAGGGGTGCAGATAGCTGCTGTCCCCCAAGAATCTGTCTCAGTCCAAGACTCATAGGAAGGGTTTTGGGTGTCCTCTCCCTTCAAGCTGGTCTCTCCTCGTGACCCATGCACAGTTCAGATGTGTGAATACCCTATGTCCCCGAAGGTCAGCGTGCAGGCTGGTGGAGTCAGTGTCCAGGAAGTGAGGTTGGGGTGAATCTCTAATGCAACCTGAACTCCAAAGTCCATGGGCAAGTGTGCACTGAAGTAGCCTCTGTAGTAAATTTTTCTTTCTTTCTTTTGGGTAGAGAGTCTTTATATGAAGGTTGGGGCCTGGAGAAGGGCATGGGACAGCAAACAGGGGCTTCTGTGCCCAATCTCCATTCTCCTAGCCAGAGTGATGTGTTTACAGCCTAGATATGGCTCCTCACTGCCCTGTTCTATCATCCCCGGGGCTTCTTATGATAGCTGAACACCACTGGAAGTCTTGGCCAGGGCCACTGGAGTCCTGTGGGGCCTGCTTCCTACCACCGCTCTCTGCTGTCTGTCCTCACTCCACCTTCAGCCTCACTGGCTTCCTTGTTCTGCAGACGCTGAGTGCCTTCAGGCAAAAAGAACTGCACCTGCAGTTCTTTCTCTCCACTTGGGACATCCTGTCTCCAGCTGTCTGCAGGGCTCACTCTCACCTCCTCAGGCCCCCACCCTGTCTTCCTCAGCCTTCCCTCACCATCCTGTCTAGAATAGCATCCCTAGCTGTACTCCTTTGTTGCATGTTTAGTCCCTTATCCAAATTGGTACTCATCGCTACCTGACACTAGCCTGCATAGCTACTTGTTTGTTGATCTGTTGTCTGTCTCCTCTAATTAGAACTATAGTGCTGTGCAGGTTGAGAGTGGAGTCTGCCCACCGCCAGCCCCTGGGCGGTGCCTGCTCACCACTGGTGCTCATTAAATACAAGCACACACGGTTCCTGACTTAGCATGGTTTGACTTACGCACGAAAGTGCTACACATTCAGTAGAAGCTGTACTTTGAGTGCCCACACAGCCGTTCTGTTTTTCACTTTCAGTACAGTATTCAGTAAATTACATAAGATATTCAATGCTTTATTATAAAATAGGCTTTGTGTTAGGTGATTTTGCTCAACTGTATGCTAATGTAAGTATTCTGAGCACATTTTAGGTAGGCTAGGCTAAGCTATGATGTTGGGTAGGTTAGGTGTATTAAGTGCATTTTTTGGCTTAACGATATTTTCAACTTACAATGGGCTTATTGGAATGTAACCCCATTGTAAGTTGAAGAGCATCTGTACCTCTCACCATCCATTTGGTTCCTATGTCCACTGGGTGAGAGTTAGAATGGTAGAAATTTCCATGGTTTTCAAATCTACTTGGCTTCTGAATTGCAGTTTGCATGCAGTAAGATATCCACAAGGGAGCCATCTGAAAATGCTAATCTGCTAAGTTCTTGAATTCAGGTAGCGGGATTTCAAATAGGAAGAGTTTGAGAATTTGGGAAGTGAGGGAAACTTCTGTTTGTCAAATAAATAAGAGTAAAGGAAGAGATAAGTAAGACAAGTGTGATAGCAGAGCTGCTGGGGCCACTGAGTCTGAGGGCGTGGCAGTGGGTGTCACTCCCACTGACCAGGGCTTCCCACTGCAGTCACTGTTACCTGGGGTGATGACAGCAGCACCTGGATTCATCACCTGAAGGGATCCTCTATTTAAAACATGTTATTTAAGAAGGAAAGGAATTAGGTAATGGCTCCTCAGACTGCTTCCCATCAGTAAATACTCTGCACTTAAAAGTGTAATCTGTGTTTATCTGGAAAATTCACTCACTTGGTGTTGTGTCTGGTGGTGCCAGATATGTGAGGCTGTTCAAACAAAGGTGCTTTTGGTGGTAGCATCGCCCTCTCCTGCTGGAGCGTTGGCTCTCTGGTGTGGCTTCCTTCTGACCCTGTTTCCGGTTGTTGCAGAGATCTTGCTGCCGGGAGGGATCCCCACCCAAAGATGAAGCCTGCAAAGCTGCTTGAGGTTCTGAATGCTCTCGAGGAGGAGTCGTCTAGCAATGGCAGAGAGGAGATTTTCATCGCACCGCCTGATAATGCCTCAGGGGAATTCACTGATGAGGACTCAGGTGAAGAAGATGGTCAGCGAGGTGCTCACCTGCCTGGCAGTGTGCTGCATGCTTCAGTCCTGTCTGAGGAGTCTGGCACCGAGGAGGATAATGACGACTTGGAGCTGCAGCCGGCCAAGAAGAGGCTAAAGACCAAGAAGAGGCTAAAGACCGTAGTAAAACCTCAGCGCGTTTGGACCAAAAGAGATATTCAACCGGATTTTGGCAGTTGGACAGCATCAGATCCTCATATGGAGGACCTCAAAAGCCAGGAACTAAGTCCTGTGGGCCTCTTTGAGTTATTTTTTGATGAAGGAACAATTAATTTCATTGTTAGTGAAACCAATCGTTACGCTTGGCAGAAAAATGTCAACTTGAGTCTCACAGCCCAGGAATTGAAGTGTGTTTTGGGCATTTTGATTTTAAGTGGGTACATCTCCTATCCAAGGAGGAGAATGTTTTGGGAAACCTCTCCTGACTCACATCACCATCTTGTGGCTGATGCAATTAGAAGGGACAGATTTGAATTAATCTTCTCATATCTACATTTTGCAGATAACAACAAACTTGATGAAAGTGATAGATTTGCCAAGGTCAGGCCTCTCATAGTTCGGATGAACTGCAATTTCCAGAAGCATGCACCCTTGGAAGAGTTCTACAGCTTTGGCGAATCCATGTGTGAGTACTTTGGGCACCGGGGCTCCAAGCAGCTACATGCAGGAAAGCCCGCGCGGCTTGGCTATAAGATCTGGTGTGGGACCACCAGCAGGGGCTATTTGGTGTGGTTTGAGCCCTCACAGGGCACACTGTTCACCAAGCCAGACAGGAGCTTGGATCTGGGAGGCAGTATGGTAATAAAATTTGTGGACGCGCTTCAGGAGCGTGGTTTCCTGCCATACCACATATTTTTTGATAAGGTTTTTACCAGTGTCAAACTGATGTCCATTTTGAGGAAAAAGGGGGTGAAGGCCACAGGAACTGTTCGTGAGTATAGGACTGAGCGATGTCCCCTCAAAGATCCCAAGGAACTGAAAAAAATGAAGAGGGGTTCATTTGATTATAAAGTTGATGAGAGCGAAGAGATCATTGTGTGCCGCTGGCATGATAGCAGTATGGTCAACATCTGCTCCAATGCTGTGGGCATAGAGCCCGTGAGGCTGACCAGCCGTCAGTCAGGAGCAGCTAAAACGCGGACCCAGGTCCATCAGCCATCACTGGTGAAACTGTATCAGGAGAAGGTGAGGGGTGTTGGCCGGATGGACCAGAATATTGCCAAGTACAAGGTGAAGATCCGAGGCATGAAGTGGTACTCGAGCTTCATTGGCTATGTTATTGATGCAGCCCTGAACAATGCCTGGCAGCTGCACAGGATCTGCTGCCAAGATGCCCAGGTGGACCTCCTTGCCTTTCGGAGGTATGTTGCCTGTGTGTATCTGGAGAGCAACGCTGACACTTCCTCACAAGGGAGGCGAAGCAGGCGGCTGGAAACTGAGAGCCGCTTTGATATGATTGGGCACTGGATCATCCACCAGGACAAGAGGACCCGATGTGCCCTCTGCCACTCACAGACCAACACCCGGTGCGAGAAGTGCCAGAAGGGTGTCCACGCCAAGTGCTTCAGGGAGTACCATATCCGATGACGTCATGAGGCGTGCTTGTTTGCTTTTATAATGGAATATTTACAGCTAATTACATATAGCGTTGGAGCACTTTTGTTTTATTTGTGTTGGAAAAAAGACCTTAATTTCTGATGAGTTGGTTTTATGTTTTCTCCCTACTCGCATTGTAGTTATCTTTTTTATGGTGTTCTGCCTACATGTAATCGAAATCAATATTTACATTAGTAATCTTAAATATTATTACGTTTGTAATAATATCCTTGGTGAATAAAGATCTCACAAACACATAGATGGCAAGAGAAAAATGTGCAATGTTTTATAAAAGGACAAATAATGAAAAATGAAAAATTAACAATGAATATATGTAAGAGACTGAGGTGGCAATAAAATGCAAAGAAAAGCAATTAGATACCTTTTTTTCATCAAATGAATTTGTTATTTATAGATAATTACTTGTAGTGTGGGTTTGGAAAGGTGGCTGACTCATGCAGTACCTGAGGGAGTGTAAGTCAGTACAGTGTATCTGATGGTGATCTATTAAGTTATGTCCAAAATCTTTAAAATTGTTCATACTCCTGGAATAAAGCAATGTTCAGTCCATAGTGCTATAAATAAATAAAAGGGGGAGAAGAACAGATTCTTCTTATTATAGAATCCTGCTTAATAAATGTAGAAGGAAAGATGGAAATAAAACACCACTATTTGACAAACACCAGCTGCGTAATTTTGCAGGCAAGAACTATCAGTAGATGCTACACTTAGTAGGCTAAACATCTCCTAACTAGATATCTATAGTTACAAATGGAAAAAACAGTACCTCCTCAGTGGAGAAATCAGGCAGACACCACCTC
Organism: Propithecus coquereli; assembly: GCF_000956105.1. Taxonomy (NCBI): domain Eukaryota; kingdom Metazoa; phylum Chordata; class Mammalia; order Primates; family Indriidae; genus Propithecus; species Propithecus coquereli. The sequence continues at coordinate 365,223 of NW_012153097.1, read as the reverse complement.
AACAAGCACTTCAAGTTAACACCAGCTGTGATGAGACAGTGACATGGTGGGTCTCTCCCCCAGCACTCTCCCCCCCCTTGAGTGTGATGTCTATGTTATTCCTGCCCAGAATGCAAAACCTGAATTCCAAATCATGAGGAAACATGACACAAACACAAATTGAGGAACATTTCACTAAACAGTTGGCTAATTTGAAAGTGTCAAGGCCATGAAAGATAATGAAAGTGTGGAACTGGCCAAGATTGGGTGAGACCAAGGAATTATGAAAAAAATGTGTGATACTGGCCTCAGATCCACAAAACAGATTTCAAGAAATAACATTAGTGGGACAACTGATGAAATTTGAATAAGGTCTATAGATTAGTTAATAGTATCTTATAAATATTATTTTTCTAACTTGGATAATTATACTGTGATTATGCAAGATGTTTACATCTGGGAAAGATGGGTAAAGGGAACTATTGTATTATTGTAACCTTTTTGTAATTTTGAAATAATTTCAAAATGAACATTAGAAAAATGTTCATACATGCAATGCACTATTTCTGTCTTTAGAAATCTAGCCTGGACACTTTCAGATATTAGTTGTAACAAGTTTGTTGAGCAAATTCTATTTAATTTTCTTCTCCTGCATCATGGTAATCAGGAATGTTATCAGATACTTGCCAGGTATTTTTACCTTACTAATGGTCCAAATGAATGACTTCAAATGGTTGTGAAAAGTCTGTGTAGACCCTAGAAGCTACTGAATGGCCAATTGTGACTCCTTTCTTAAGACCTAAAGGAAATATCACCACTGACAGATGAATAGTCTCAGGTTGTAATAGATGTAGAAGCATGTACATTCTTTCCCAGGGAGCTACTGAAGTCTAAAGTAATATTTAGTAGAAAATTGTGTGGACAATATCAAGCATCACAGCTGGCTATGAAGGACAGATAACATTCTTTGACGTGCGTATGTGTTTAGACAAGGTCTCACTCTATTGCCCAGGCTGAAGTGTAGTGGTTGATCATAGCTCACTCTTAACCTCAAATTCCTGGGCCCAAGTGATCCTCCTGCCTCAGCAGCCTAAGTAGCTGGGACTACAGGCACATACCACTATGCCTGGCTAATTTTATTTTTTATTTTTGGCAGAGATGAGGTTTTATTATGTTGCCCAACTAGTCTTGAACTCCTGGCCTCAAGCAATCCTCCCACCTCAGGCTTTCAAAGGGTTGGGACTGCAGGTGTGAGCCACCACACCTGGCCTGTTGACATATTCTGAAAGGCAGACTTGAAGGCACAAAAGGAAACTGGGAGATCATCACCTTTCAGTTGACCAGATTGTCTACCTTGTCTGCTGTAGTATAGTAAAACCATTGATGATCTTTTAACTCAGAAAATAAATTGTCCTGGCTATTCTGGATGAGAGATTTCAATTATCTTTCTCGGTGCTAATAAATTAGGCACAATTGAAAAAGTATATACTGATAGCAGACTGGAAGCCTGGACAAATTGAGGCTCTTGAAGAAAATGACTCTGTTCATAAGATTTCATTAAGCTTGCTGGACAACTATGTTTTTTTTTTTAATTGTGGTAAAAAATGTAAATTTACCATCTTAACTATTTTAAATATACAGTTTAGTGGTGTTAAGTATATTCACATCATAGTGCAACAGATCCCTAGAATTTTTTCATCTTTTAAAACAGAAACGATTCCAATAACTTGCCATTTCCCCTCCAGCCACTGGCAGCCACCATTCTGCTTTCTGCTTCCATTAGTTTGACTCCTTTAGATGTCTCATATAAAGTGTTATCATACAGTATTTTTCTGACTGGCTTATTTCACTTAGCATAATGACCTCAGAGTTCATCCATGTTGTAACATATGAGATGATTTTTTTAAAAGGCCTAAATATAGTCCATTGTATGTTTATAACACATTTTCCTTGCCTATTTATCCATTGATGGACACTTGTGTTGCTTCCACCTCTTGGCTATTGTAATAATGCTGCAGTGAGCATGTGTGCAAATATCTCTTTGTGATCCCGCTTTCAATTCTTTGGGATATATATCCAGCTGTGGGATTACTGGATCATATAGTTATTATATTTTAAATTTTTTTGTGGAACCTCCATACCGTTTTCCCTAGTAGCTGTGCCATTTTACATTCCCATCAGCAATGCACAAAGGCCCCAGTTTCTCCACATCCTCACCAGCACTTGTTACTTTACATTTTTTAGATACTGGTCATCTTAGTGGGTATCAAGGGATATCTCATTGTGGTTTTGATTCACATTTTCCTGATGATTAGTGATGTTGAGCATCTTTTCCATAAGCTTCTTGGCCATTTGTATATCTTTTTTTAGAGAAATATCTATTCAGTTCTTTATTCATTATTTCATCAGGCTATTTGTTACTGAGTTGTAGAAATCCTTTATATTATACATTCTACTGCTGACCCCTTTCCAGATAGATGATTTGAAATTTTTTTTTTTTGCGACAGGGCCTCACTCTGTTGCCCACACTAGAGTGCAGTGGCATCATCATAGCTCACTGCAACCTTAAACTCCTGGGCTCAAGCAATCCTTCTACCTCAGTTTCTCCAGTAGCTTGGACTACAGGCACACGTCACCATGCCTGGCTAATTTTTCTATTGTTTGTAGAAATGGGGTCTTGCTCTTTCTAAGACTGGTCTTGAACTCCTGGCATCAAGCAGTCCTCCCACCTTGGCCTCCCAGAGTGCTAGGATTATATGCATGAGCCACAACCCAGCTTGATTTGCAAATATTTTTTCTCATTCTGTAGGTTGCCTTTGTCTTTTTTTTTTTTTTTTGATGCATGGAAGTTTTTAAGTAGTCCAATTTGTCTATTTTTGCTTTTGTTACCTGTGCTTTTGGTGTCATATTTAAAAACACATTGCCAAATCCAAGATCACGAAGATTTTCTCCTGTATTCTTTTAGTAGTTTGATAGTTTTGAGTCTTACATGTAGGTCTTTCATTTGGAGTTAATTTTTATATATGGTGTAAGGTAAGGTCCAACTTCATCCTTTTGCATGTGTATATAGAGTTTTGCTAGCACCATTTGTTGAAGAGACTCCTTACCTCATTGCGTGATCTTGGCACACCTGTAGAATAGGGCTTATTTTTGGGCTTTCTTTGCTGTTCCATTGGTCTCTATGTTTGTGTTTATGCCAATACCACACTGTTTTGGTTACTATAGCTTTGTAATATTTTTTGAAATTGGGGCATGCGAGGCCTCCAGCCTTGTTCTTTTTCAAGATTGTTTTAGCTATTCAGGGGTACCTTAATATTATATATGAATGTTATATTTTTCTATTTCAGCAAAAAATGCCATTGGAATTTTGGTACAGTTTTCATTGAATCTGTAAATTGCTTCACGTAGTATGGACATGTCTTCCAATCCATGAACACAGAGTGACTTTCTATTTATTTATGTCTTCTTTCAGTAATGTTTCATAAGTATCACTGTATAAGTCTTTTGCCTGCTTGGTTAAGTTTATTTCTAAGTGTTTTATTCTTTTGATGCTGTTGTAAATGGGATTTTTAAAAATTTTGGTTTTGGATGGTTTATTGTTAGTATATAGAAACACAGCTGATTATTGTGTGTTAATTTTGTATCCTCCACTTCACAGGATTTATTAGTTTTATTTCCTTTTTTTCTTTCTCTCTCCCCTTCCCCCTCCCCCTCTCCTCCTCCCCCTCCTTCTCCCTCCCTCTCCCTCCTTCCTCCTCTCCCTCCTTCCCCCTCCTCCTTTCCCTCTTCCCCTTTCTCTTTCCATCCCTCTCTCTCCCTCTCCCCTTTTCCCTCTCTCTCCCTCTCTCCTTCTCCCCTTCTCCCTCTCCCCCTTCTCTTCCCTCTCCCTCTCCCTCTCCCCCTCTTTCTCTCCCTCTCCCCTCTCCCTCTCTCCCTCCCTAAGATCTTTTTTTCTTTTCTAATGTAAGCATTTGCTGTTATAAACTTTCCTTTTCATACTGCTTTCACTGTATCCCATTGTGTTTTAGTATGTTGTGTTATTTTCATTTGTCTCAATTTATTTTTTGATTTCCTTTGTTATTTCTTCTTTCACTCATTGGTTATTTAAGAGTGTATTGTTTAGTTTCCAACACATTTGTGTATTTTCCCATTGTTTTTCTGCTGTTGATTTGTAGTTTCATTCTATTATGATTGAAAAGATACTTGTGTGATTTTGATCTTCTTAAAAATTCTTTGTTAAGACTTGTTTTTTGGCCTAACATGTGTTCTATCCTGGATAATATTCAATGTGTGCTTGAGAAGAATGTTTATTCTGCTGTTATTGAGTGGAGTGCTCTGTATATGTCTGTTGGGTCCAATTGGTCTATGGTGATTTTCAAATCCTTCAATTTCTTATTATCATTTGTCTGGTTGTTCTACCTGTTATTGAAAGTGAGGTATTTTTTTTTTAATTTACTTTCTTCTTTCTATATCAAATATTTATTATTTTGTCTATGAAGAAAGTGAGGTATTGAAGCCACTTACTGTTATTCTGTTTCTATTTCTTCCTTTAATTCTAGCAATGTTTGCAGTATATATTCGGGAGCTTGGATGTTAGATGCATATATATTTGTTGTATCTCCCTCATGAAATTCACCCTTTTATCATAATATAATGAACTCTTTGTCTTTAGTGACAGTTTTTAACTTAAAGTCTGTTTGATATAATTATGGCCACCCATTCTCTCTTTTGGTTACAATTTTCATGAAATATCTTTTCCCAGCCTTTCACTTTAGCCTATGTGTGCTTACAGCTAATGTGAGTCTCTTGTAGACAGTGTGTAATTGGGTCTTTAAAATAAATATATTCAGCTATTGTTGGGAGAAAATATTTGCATGCTATCTATTCGATAAAGGTCTAATAACTAGAATCTATATAAGACTCAGGAAAATCAGCAAGAAAAAATCAAACAACCCCATTCAAAAGTGGGCAAAGGACATGAACAGAAACTTTTCAAAAGAAGACAGGCTTATGGCCAACAAACATATGAAAAAATGCTCAACATCTCTAATCATCAGGGAAATGCAAATCAAAACCACAATGAGATATCACTGATCTCCAGTGAGAATGTCCTTTATCAAAAAGTCCCAAAACAATAAATGTTGGCATGGATGCGGAGAGATAGGAACACTCACACATTGCTGGTGGGCCTGCAAACTAGTACAACCTCTACGGAAAGTAGTATGGAGACATCTCAAAGAGCTAAAAGTAGAACTACCATTTGATCCAGCAATCCCATTACTGTGCATCTACCCAAAGGAAAAAAAGACTTTCCATAAAAAAGACATCTGCACTCAAATGTTTATAGCAGCACAATTCACAATTGCAAAGATGTGGAAACAACCCAAGTGCCCATCAGTGCATGAATGGATTAATAAAATGTGCTATATGTATACCATGGAGTACTACTCAGCCACAAAAAAAAATGGTAAACTCTACCTATTGTATTACCCTGGATGGAACTGAAGCCAATTCTTCTAAGTGAAGTATCACAAGAATGAAAAAACAACCACCACACATACTCACCATTAAATTGGTACTAATTGATCAACATTAATGTGCACATATGGAAAGTAACATTCATAGGGTGTCTGGCAGGTGGTGGGGGGGAAGAAGGAGTAGGTAAATTCACACCTAACAAATGTGGTCTGTGCTGTCTGGGGGATAGGCATGCTTGTAGCTCTGACTCAGGTGGTGCAAAGGCAATTTATGTAACCAAAGCGTTTGTACCCCAGTGATATTCTGAAATAAAAATAAATACATAAAAAATCTATTCAGCCATTCTGTGTCCTTTGATTGAGGGGATTAACTCATTTACATTTAAAGTAATTATTGACAAGGAAAGACTTCCTATTGCTCTTTTGTTGTTTTCAATATGTCTTGTAGCTTCATAGCCCTTTTCGTCTCTTACTGTTTTCCTTTGTGTTTCATTGCTGTTTTGTAGTGACATACTTTGATTCCCTTTTCATATAGTTTTGTGTGTCTTCTATAGGTATTTTTTTGTGGTTACTATGGGGGTCACATACAACATTTTAAAGTATTAATAATCTATTTTAAACTAATAACAACTAACTTCAGTTACATACAAAAACTATATTCCTTTACATTTGTGCTCCCCCAGCACTTATTGATGTCACAAATTGGATTTTTTAAATTATGTGTCCATCGACATAGATTTATAGTGTTTGTGCTTTTGTCTTTTAAATTCTATATGATAATTAAAGGGATTTGCACAAACATTACAATACTACAGGATTCTATTAATATATTTGTGTGTTTATTTACCTTTAATAGAGCTTTATATTTTCATATGGTTTTGTGTTGCTGTCTAGCATCCTTTTGTTTCAACCTGAAGGACAAAATTTAGCATTTCTTGTAGGGAAGATGATGAATTTCCTTAGATTTTGTTTATCTGGAAAAGTCTTTTTATTGCAAAGAATCTAAGTAGATATTTCTCCAAAAAATATACAAATGGTCAATATGCACATGAAAAGATGCTGAACATCATTACACCTTAGGGAGGTGACAACCCAAATCACAATAAGGTCTTACATTTAAGTCTTTAATCCATTTTGAACTGATTTTTGTGTATAGTGTAAGAGAAGGGTTCAATTTCATTTTTTTGCATGTGGAGATCCAGCTTTTCCAAAGCCATTTATTTAAGAACCTATCCTTTCCCCATTGTATATTCTTGGTGACTCTGTTGAAAATTAGTTGACTATGTATGTGTGGGTTTATTTCTGGGTTCTCTATTCTGTTCCACTGGTCTGTTTTTATGCCAGTACCATACTGTTTTGATTACTATACTGTAGGTTTGTAACACAGTTTGAAACCAGGAAGTTTGATGCTTCCAGCTTTGTTCTTTTTTTTTACTTAAGGAAATTATAGGGGTACAAACATTTTGGTTACATGTTATGACTTCGCCATACCCAAACCATGATTTGAGGTGTGCCCTTTCCCCCCCGACTACAACACTCCCCGTGTCCATTAGTTGTGAGTTTACCCACCCCCAACTCCTCTACCCCCAAAGAATATTACTACTGTGTTAGCACCTTAGTATTGATCAGTCAGTGCCAATTTGATGGCGAGTACATGTGGTGCCCCATTCTTTTGATACCTCACTTCGGAGGATGGGCTCAGGCTCTATCCAGGAAAATATAAGAGGTGCTAGATCACCATCATTTCTTAATAATTGAGTAATATTCCATTGTATATACCATATTTTATTAATCCACTCATGGATTGACAGACACTTGGGTTGTTTCCACATCCTTCCTGTAGTGAATTGTACTGTCATAAACATCCCAGTGCAGATGTCTTTATTATAGTATGTCTTTTGTTCCTTTGGGTAGATGCCTAGTAGTGCTATTGCTGGATCAAATAGTATTTCTATTTTTAGTTCTTTGAGGTATCTTCAAATCTTTTCCACAGAGATTGCACTAATTTGCAGTCCCACCAGCAGTGTAAGAGTGTTCTTATCTCTCCACATCCTCGCCAGCATTTGTTGCTTTGGGATTTTTTGATAAAGGCCAATCTTACTGGAGTTAGGTGATATCTCATTGTGGTTTTGATTTGCATTTCCCTAATGATTAGAGATGTTGAGCATTTTTTTATATGATTGCTGGGCATTATTCCATCTTCTTTTGAAAAGTTTTTGTTCATGTCCTTTGCCCATTTATTCATGGGGTTGTTTGATTTTTTTTCTTGTTGATTTTTTTGAGTTCTAGATAGATTCTTGTTATCAGCCCTTTATCGGATGTGTAGCGAGCAAATATTTTCTCCCATTCTGTAGGCTGTCTATTCGCTCAAATGATAGTTTCCTTGGCTGTGCAAAAGCTTTTTAATTTGATCTGGAAAAGTCTTAATTTCTCCTTTATTTTAGGATAGTTTTGACAAATATGGACTTCTTAGTTGAATTTTTTTCTTTTACCACTTTTAAAGCTTTTCAGTGTATTTATTGATATGTAATAGATGTATGTATTTTTGGGATACATGTGATATTTTGATACATTCATATAAATGTGTAATGATCAAATCAGGGTAATTGGCATATGTATAACATTAAATATTTTTTCTCTATGCTTGGAATATTCAACAAATTCATCTATTCTAGCTATTTTGAAATACATGATAGATGACTGTAAACTGTACTCACCCTTCTAAACTATTGAACTAAGTTTTATTCCTTCTATCTAACTGTATTTTTGTATCCTGTTAATCAACCTCTCTTCATCCTCCCAACTCCTACCCTCCCCAGCCTCTGGTAACCACCAGTCTACTCTATCTTCATGAGATACGCTTTTTTAGTGCCCACATATTAATGAGAACATGCAATATTTGTTTTTCTGTGTTTCCTTTATTTCACTTAACATGAAGACCTCTAGCTCCATCCATGCTGCTGGAAATGACAGGATTTCATTTTTTTATGGCTAAATAGTATTCCATTGTATATATATAGCACATTTTCTTCATTCAGTCATCTGCTGATGGCGACTTAGGTTGATTCCACATTTGGGCTATTGTGAATAGTGCTGCGATAAACATGAGAGTGCAGATATCTTTTTGATATATTGATTTCCTTACTTTTGACTATGTACCCAGGAATGGGATTACTGGATCATATGGTAGTTCTATGTTTAGTGTTTTTGAGGAACCTCTGTACTGTTTTTCTTAGTGATTCTACTAATTTACTTTCCCACCAACAATGTATGAGGGTTCCCTTTCTACATATCCTTGGCAGCATCTGTCATTTTCTGTCTTTTTGGTACAAATCCATTTTAACTGGGGTGAGATGATATCTCATTGTGGTTTTGATTTTCATTTCTTTGATAATTAGTGATATTGAACATTTCTTCATATACCTGCTGGCCATTTGCTTTGATGTATGTCCATTTCTTTCCTCAAATTTGGGAGGTTTTGGCCAATATTTCTTCAGGCACGGTTTTTGCTCTTTTCACTCTCTCTTCTCCTTTTGGGACTCCCATAATGTGTATATTGGTCTTCACAATGTTCCATAAGTTCCTTAGGCTCTCCAAATGTACATATGTCTGCTTTTATGCGAGTGCCGTGCTTTTTTGATTACTGTAGCTTTGTAGGATATTTTGAAGGCAGTTAGTGTTGCTTCTAGCTTTGTTCTTTTTGCTCAAAATTGCTTTGGGTATTTGGGGTCCTATGATTCTGTACAAATTTTAGAATTATTATTTCTATTTCTATAGAGAATGTCATTGGTATTCTTTTATAAGGATTGCATTGAATCTGTTGATTGCTTTGGGTGGTATGGACATTTTAACAATATTCTTCCAGTCCATGAACACACAGGATATTTTACTATTTATTTGTGTCCTCTTCAATTTTTGTCATAAGTATTTTATATTTTTCAATGTAGATATATTTTACCTCCTTTGTTAAATTTATTTCTAGGTTATTATTTTTTATAGCTATTGGAAATGGGGTAGTTTTCTTGATTTCCTTTTTGGCTAGTTCATTATAGTGTATAGAAATGCTACTATTGATTTATGTGTGTTGGTTTTGTATTCTGCAACTTTAGTGAATTCATTTATTCTAACAGTTTTTTTGGTATAGAGTCTTTAGGGTTTTCTATATACAGAATTATGTTATGTGCAAACAGGGACAGTTTCACTTTCTTCTTTCCTATTTGGGTGCCTTTTATTTCTTTCTCTAGTTCTACTTCCAGTATTATGTTGAATAGAAGGGATGAAAGTGGGCATTCTTAGAGAAAAAGGTTTTAACTTTTCCCTGTTCAGTATGATTTTAGGTGTGCGTTTGTCATATCTGGCTTTGATTGTGTTGTGATACATATCTTCTATGCCTGATTTATTGGAAGTTTTTGTCATTAAGATATATTAAGTTTTGTCAAATGCTTTTTCTGCATCTATTGAAATGATTGTACGGTTTTTGCCTTCATTCTATTAATGTGACAAATGATGTTTATTGGTTTGCATAAGTAGAACCATCCTTGCATTCCTGGAATGAATCCTACTCAACCATGGCTAATGATCTTTTTAATATGCTGCTGAAGTCAGTTTGGTAGTACTTTGTTGAGAATTTTTACATCTGTGCTCATCAGGGATATTGACCTGTAGTTTTCCTTTTTTTTGTCATATCCTTGTCTGATTTTGGTATCTGGGTGATGCTGACTTCATAGAATGAGTTTGGAAGAATTCCCTCCCCAAACTATTTCTGTAATAGTTTGAGAAGAATTGGTATTAATTCTTCTTTTTTTTTTTAGATGTTTGGTAGAATTCAGATCCTGGTCTTTTCTTTGATGGGACACTTTATTACTGATTCAATCTAATTACTTATTATTGGTATGTTCAGATTCCTATTTCTTCATGATTCATTCTTAGTAAGTTATATGTTTCTAGCAGTTTATCCATTTCCTCTAGGTTTTCCAGTTTGGTGGTAGTTAGTCATAGTAGTCTTTTAATATCCTTTATATTTCTGTGATATCATTTGTAATGTCTCCTTGTTCATCTCCTATTTTATTTGAGTGTTCTTTTTCTCTTAGCAGTCTAGATAAAAGTTTATCCATTTTATCTTTTCAAAAAACTATTAGTTTCATTGATCTTTTGTGTTGTTTTTCTTTAGTCCTTATTTTGATTATTTCTGCTCTGGTTTTTATTATTTCTATCTCTCTTCTAATTTTGAGCTTAGTTCTTGTTTCTTAGTTTCTTGTTCCTTGAGGTGTGCTGTTAGGTGGTTTATTTGAGATTTCCCTAATTTTCTGTTGTAGGCATTTATTGGTATAAACTTTTCCCTGAATACTGCTTTACTTCATCCCATAGGTTTTGGTATATTGTCGTTCCATTTTTATTTGTCTCTCAAAAGTTTTAAATTTTGCTTTTAATTTCTTCATTGACCTAGTCATTGATTGTTCAGGGAATGTTGTTCAATTTCCATGTACTTGCATAGTTCCTGACATTCGTCTAGTTATTGATTTCTAGTTTCATACCATGAAACTAGTAGTTGGAAACAATATTTGATAAAGTTTCATTTTTAACAATTTGTTGGCTTGTTTTGCAGCCTGTCATATGGTCTATTCTAGAAAAGAATCTGTCCGATGCTGTTGGATGGAAAAGTCTGTATGTGCCTGTTAGGTCCATTGTGTCTAAAATCCAGTGCAATTCTAGTATTTTCTTATTAATTTTATTCCTGGTTGATCTATCCTCTGTTCAAAGTATATTATTGAAGTCTCCTACTATTATTGTATTGTTATCTATTACTCCTTCCATGTCCATTAATATTTACTTTATATATTTAGGTGTTCTCATGTTGGGTGCACATACATTTACAGTTGTTATGTCCTTTTTTTGTCTCTTCTGACAGTTTTTTGACATGAAGTCTATTTAATCCAATATAAGTATAACCATCCCTCCTTTCTTTCGGTTACCATTTTCATGGAATATCTTCTTTCATCTCTTTACTTTCAGCCTATGTATGTCCTTAATGCTAAAGGAGGTCTCTTGTAGGCAGCATATAGTTGGATTATTTTAAAATCCACTCAGCCACTCTGTCTTTTAACTGGACAACTTAGTCTATTTACATTAAAGTAATTATTGATAGTTAAGGACTTCCTACTGTCATTTTTTAGTTGTTTTCTGATTGTTTTGTAGATCTTTTGTTCTTTTCCTCTTTGTTTTCTTGCTTATCTTGTGATTTGATAATAATAGTCTCTCTTCTTTCCTTATAATTGTGTCTTTTCCACAATGCCGTCATATTCATCATTCTTCTAGGTTTTTAAGTGAGATATAATTCATATGCCATAAAATTCACATTCTTAAATTGTATAATCCGAAGGTTTTTAGTGTATTCACAAAGTTGCACAACCATCATTAGTATCTAATTTCAGAACATTTTATCACCCTCAAAAGAAACACTCTATACGTTAATAGTCACTCCCCCTTTCCCCTTCCTCCTGACTCTGAGACCACTAATCAACTTTCTATCTCTAGATTTGTCTCCTCTGAATATTTAATATAAATAGAATCATATAATATATGACCTGTTCTATGCCTTTTTTCACTGATAATAATGTTTTTAAAGATACTTTAAGTTGTATCATAAGTTATTACTTCATTTTTTATGACTGAATAATAATCCATTGTATAGATACACTGTCCTAAACTTTGTTTATCCATTCATTAGTTGATATGTGGGTGGTTTCCACCTTTTGGGTATTGTGAATATTATTATTATAAACATTTATGTACAAGTTTTTGCTTATATGTAAGAATGAAATTGTTGGGTTTTACAGTGATTCTACATTTAATTTTCTGAGGTATCAACAAACTGTCTTCCACAGCAGTTGCACTGTTTTGTATTTCCACCAGTAATGTATGAAGATTCCAATTACGCCACATCTTGCCAGCATATCTCATGATTTTTATTTGCATTTCCCTAATGGCTAGTGATGTGGATATTTTCATGTGCTTACTGACTATTTGTATATCTTTGGAGAATTGTCTATTCAAATACTTTGACCAATTTTAAAATGAGGTTATTTGTCTTTTTGTTATAGGGCTGTAACAGTTTTTAAATATATTCTGAATACTAGGCCCTTATCTGATATAAAATTTGAAAACACTTTCTTCCCATTGGTAGACTGTCTTTTTACTTTTTCAATAGTGTCCTTCGAAGCACAAAAGTTTTAAATTACAATGATGTCTGGTTTATTTATTTTTGTTGCTTGTGTCATATTTAACACATACTTGGTTAATATTTGATATAATGTTTAAGAAACTTGTTGCCCTATCCATGACCATGAAGATTTATATCTTTGTTTTCTCCTGTGAGTTTTATATAATAGCTTTGGCATTTACATTTAGGTCTTTGATTAATTCTTGGTTAATTTTTGTATATGATATTCATTCCTTTGCATATGAATTTAGTTGTTTCACCATCATTTGTTAAAAAGATTATTTTTCTCCATTGAATAATCTTGGCACTTTTGCCAATAATCAATTGTTTATAAACTTATGGGTTCATTTCTGGGCTTTCAATCCTATTACATTGACCTATATGTCTCTCCTTATGCCAGTACCACATGGTCTTGATTACTGTAGTGTTGTAGTAAGTATTGAGATTGGAAAGTGTGAGTGTCCAACTTTATTCTTCTTCAAAATTATTTAGCCTATTCTGGATCTCTTGCATTTTCATTTGAATTTTAGAACTGGCTTTTCCATTTTTTGTAAAAAACAAACAAACAAACAAAAAAAACCAGCTGGGATTTTGCATTGAATCAATAGATCATTTGGGGGGAATATTGCCATTTTAATAAGATTAATTCTTCTGATCCACGAACAGGAGATATCTTTCATTTTCATTTGAATTTTAGAACTGGCTTTTCCATTTTTTGTAAAAAACAAACAAACAAAAAAAAAAAACCAGCTGGGATTTTGCATTGAATCAATAGATCATTTGGGGGGAATATTGCCATTTTAATAAGATTAATTCTTCTGATCCACGAACAGGAGATATCTTTCCATTTATTTAGATCTTTAATTTTTTTCAGTGAGGTTTTGCTGTTTTCACTGTACAACTCTTACACTTCTTTTGTTAAATTTATTCCTAAGTATTTTATTATTTTGGAAGCTATCATAAAAGGAATTGTTTTCTTAATTTAATTTTAAGATTCCTTATTGCTAATGTATAGAAATACATTTGATTTTTATTTATTAATCTTCTATCCTGCTGCCTTGCTGAATTTAGTTATTAGCTATAATTAATTTTTTTGTAGATTCCTTAGGATTTTATATATGTAAGGTAATGTAGAAAAAAAGTAGGTAAAAGGTAGAATGTAGGTAAAAGTAGAAATACTTTTTAATTTGGATAACTTTTATTTATTTATTTTGTTTTTTGCCTAACTGCCTGGCTAGAATCTTCAGTACAATATTGAATAACAGTGGTAAGAGTGGAATCCTTGTCTTGTTACTGAGGATAGGAAACATAATTTTAGTCTTTCACGACTAAGTATGATGTTGACTCTGGGTTTTTTTGTAGATGCCTTTTGTCAGTTTGTCCCTTCTATTCTAGATTTGTTTGTGTTTTTTATCATAAAAGGGTATTTGTTTCAAATGCTTTTTATTTTTCATCTATTGTGATTATTTCGTTTTTGTCCTGTGTCCTAATAATATGGGATATGATATGATTGATTTTGTATGTTGAACCAGCCTTACATTCCTGAAATAAATCTCGCTTTGTCGTGGTGTAGAATACTTTTTATAAGTTTCTGGATTCAGTTGGGTAGTATTTTGATAATGATTTTTGCATCTATATTCTTAAGGTATACTGGTCTTTAGTTTTCTTGTGATGGCTTTGTCTGATTGTTGCCACAGTGTAGTATTAGTCTCAGAGAATGCTTTGGGAAGTCCTCCCTCCTCTTCTATTTTTTGGGAGAGTTTGTGAAGGATTATTGTTATTCTCTAAACATTTGGTAGAATTCATCAGTGGAATTTTTATTCTCAAATGTTAACCTTATCCAAAACACCCTCAGAGACATACCCAGAAAAACGTTTGACCAAATATCTCTGCACCCGGTGGCTTAGTCAATCTGACATATAAAATTAATCATCACAGGTAGTCGTTTCACAGAAGAAATGGTGAATCTCCCTTAAAGCACAGGTAGAGGCAATTATATGCTGGCAAACTAGCTCTCCAAAAAAGCCCTTAAAGTATGAGTTAGCTCCAAAACTCCGCTGATAGAAGAATATGTGGCACAAATCATGAGCTTTAGGGAAAACAAGCCACTTCCAAAGTCATCTGGTCCTGGTCTTCTTGTTTATGGAAATGTTTTTGATTACTAATTCCATTCTTTTGCTATTATAATTCTATTCAGATTTTTTATTTATTCTTAAGTGAGTTTTGGTAGTACTTTTCAAAAATGTGTTCTTTTCATCCAGGTTATCTATTAATAATTCGTTGTCATACCCTTGTTCATATATACCCTTATAATCCTTTTAATTTCCTTTTTTTTTAGGCACATGTAACATGGAGACAGTGGCTGTTTGATATGGACTCTTCTTCTTTTTTCATACTGTATTCTTTTTTTTCTATTTCAGCATGTTATGGGGGTACAGATGTTTAGGGTACGTATGTTGCACTTGCCCCCTGCCCCCCAAGTCCGAGTTTCAAGTGTGTCCATCCTTTGGATGGTGCGCATTGCACTCTTTGTGTGTGCATATAACTGTCCCCTCCTGCCCCCTCCCCCTTCCCCCCTGCCCAACATCCAATAGATGTTATCCTTATATGTGCACTTATGTGTTGATCAGTTAATACCAATTTGATGGTGAGTACATGTGGTGCTCGTTTTTCCATTCTTGGGATACTTCACTTAGTAGAATGTGTTCCAGCTCTATCGGGGAGTATACAAGAGGTGCTATATCACCATTGTTTCTTAAAGCTGAATAGTACTCCATGGTATAATATACCACATTTTATTAATCCATTCATCTATTGATGGACACTTGGGTTGTTTCCACATCTTTGGAATTGTGAATTGTGCTGCCATAAACATTCGGGTGCAGGTGTCTTTCTTATAGAGTATCATTTGTTCTTTTG
>NW_012153097.1:335589-347749 GCF_000956105.1 Propithecus coquereli | reverse complement strand
TTTTTGTGCCAGTACCAAGCTGTTTTGATTACTACAGCCTTATAATAAAATTTGAAGTCTGGTAAATTGATACCTCCCATTTTGTTTTTATTGCATAGAATGTTTTTGCTATGCAGGGTCTTCTCTGGTTCCATAAAAAGTGTAAAATTAATTTTTCTACATCTGTGAAGAATGATGTTAGTATTTTAATGGGGATTGCATTGAATCTGTAGATTGCTTTTGGTAGTATAGACATTTTAACAATGTTGATTCTGTCGACCCACGAGCATGGTATGGTTTTTCACCTGTTTACGTCCTCTGCTATTTCCTTCCTCAATGTTTCATAGTTCTCCCTGTAGAAGTCTTTTACCTCCTTAGTTAAATATATTCCTAGATACTTTATTTTCTTTGTTGCTATTGTGAAGGGAATTGAATCTTTGATTTGGTTCTTGGTATGACTGCTATTGGTGTATATGAAAGCCTCTGATTTGTGTGTATTGATTTTATGTACTGAGAATTTACTGAATTCATTTATCAATTCCAGGAGCCTCTTGGTTGAATCCATGGGGTTTTCTAGATATAATATCATGTCATCAGCAAATAGTGAGAGTTTGATCTCTTCTGTTCCCATCCATATGCCTTTAATTCCACTCTCTTGCCTGATTGCTGTGGCCAGGACTTCCAGCACTATGTTGAATAGAAGTGGAGATAGTGGGCAACCTTGTCTGGTTCCAGTTCTAAGTGGGAATGCTTTCAATTTTTACCCATTCAGTATGATGTTGGCTGTGGGTTTGTCATAAATGGCTTGTATCATTTTTAGGTAAGCCCTGTCTATGCCTATTTTGTTAAGCATTCTTATCTTAAAAGGGTGTTGAATTTTTTCAAATGCTTTTTCTGCATCTATTGAGAGAATCATATGGGTTTTGTTTTTGCTTCTGTTTATGTGGTGAATTACGTTTATAGATTTGCGTATGTTCTACCCTCCCTGCATCTCTGGGATGAAGTCCACTTGGTCATTATGGATTATTTTCTTAATAAGCATCTGGATTCGGTTAATTAGAATTTTGTGGAGAATTTTTGCATCTATATTCATAAGGGATATTGGTCTTTAGTTTTCCTTTTTTGTTACGTCCTTTCCTGGTTTTGGTATCAGAGTTACGTTGGCTTCATAAAATGTGTTGGGGAGGATTCCATCCTTCTGGATGTTTTGGAATAATTTCTGCAGGATAGGCACCAGTTCTCCTTTGTAGGTGTGGTAAAATTTGAGTGTGAAACCATCTGGTCTTGGACTTTTCTTTTTTGGAAGATTTTTTATTGCTGTTTCAATTTCAGTCCTTGATATTGATCTGTTCAGGAATGCTATTTCTTCCTGGTTAAGCCTAGGGAGGCTGTGTGTTTCTATTTGTCCATTTCCTCCACATTTTCCAGTTTCGTTGCATAAAGGTTTTTATAATATTCAGAAATTATATCTTGAATCTCCATGGCATCAGTTGTTACTTCTCCTTTTTTGTTCCTGATGGAGCTTATTAGAGATTTTTCTTTTCTGTTTTTTGTTAGTTTAGTCAAAGGCATGTCAATTTTGTTTATTTTATCAAAGAACCAACTTTCTGTTTTATTAATCTTCTGTATAGTTTCCCTGTTGTCAATTTCATTTAGTTATGATTTGATCTTATTAATTTCCCTTCTTCTGCTGGGTTTGGGGTCGATCTTTTCTTCTTTTTCCAGTTCTTTGAGTCAATTCATTAGGTTGTCTCTTTGTGATCTTTTTGACTTTTGGATATAGGCATTTATGGAGATAAATTTTTCTCTCAGAACTACTTTCGATGTGTCAGACAGATTTTCATAACTTGTGTCACCTTTGTCATTTAGTTCAAAGAATCTTTTGATTTCCATCTTTACTTCCTGGTTTATGAAGGAATCGTTCAGCAGAAGGTTATTTAATTTCCATGACTTTTTGTAGAGATGAGAGTTTCTGTTGGGGTTGATATCTATTTTTATTCCACTGTGATCTGAGAAGATGCATGGTATGATTTCTATTTTTTTAATGTTTTGAGACATGCTTTGTCTCCTAGAATATGATCAGTCTTAGAGAATGTCTCATGAGCTGATGAGAAGAACGTATAGTCAGTGGTTTTTGGGTAGAATGTCCTGTAAATGCCAGTCAGGCCCATTTGTTCTAGAGTTCTGTTTAAGTCCATATTTCTTTGTTAATTTTCTGTTTGGAGGATCTGTCCTGTGCTGTCAGTGGGGTGTTGAAATCTCCGACTATTATGGTGTTGCTGTTTATCAATTTGTTTAGATCAAGTAGAGTTTGCTTTATGAATCTCGGTGCCCCTGAGTTGGGTGCATACATATTTAGAATTGTTATGTCTTCTTGTTGAATTCTACCCTTCACCATTAGATAGTGACCCTTTTTGTGTTTCATTACTTCTGTTGATTTAAAAACTAAGTTATCTGAGATCAAAACTGCTACATCAGCCTTCTTTTGGCTTCCATTTGCTTGAAATATTGATTTCCACTACTTTACCTTGAGTCTAAATGCATTCTTGCAGATTAGATGCGTATCCTTGAGACAGCAGATGCTTGGTTTGTTTTTTTTATCCATTTGGCCGGCCTATGTCTCTTGCGAGGGGAGTTCAAGCCAATCACATTTATTGAGAGAACTGATAAGTAGGGTGAATTACTGTTTATTCTGTTAGGTTGCATTTTGTTGCTTTGTTTTCTCTCTTGAGCCATTGTGGAATCTAGCCTTTGATCTTTAATATTTGAATGGTTTTACATTCAAGAATGTTTATTGTGCTGATCCTTGTGTTTTGAGTACTTCTTGGAGAGCTGGTCTTGTCATGGTGAATTCCCTCAGTCTTTGCTTATCTGAAAATGTCTTTATTTCTCCTTCATATATGAAACTTAATTTTGCAGGGTACAAGATTCTAGGCTAGGCATTATTCTGTTTCAGAAGAGGTAGAATGGGGCCCCAGTCTCTTCTTGCTTGTAGGGTTTCAGTTGAGAAATCTGGAATTATTCTAATGGGCTTTCCTTTGTATGTTACTTGTTTCTTTCACCTTACAGCTCGTAGAAGGGCCTCTTTAGTCGATATTTTGGTCAATCTGATGACTGCATGATGTGGTGTCTTCCTGTTTGCATCGAATCTCCCTGGGGTCGATTGAGCTTCTTGTACCTGTATATCTAGATTTTTAGCAAGGCCTGTGAAATTCTCCTCTATTAATTCTTCAAGTAGCTTATCCGGCTCTTGCGTATTTTCTTCTTCATCTTCTGGAATCCCTATCAACCTCTGGTTTGGTTTTTTCACATAATGCCATATTTCTTGTAGGCTTTTTTCTTTTCTCTTAATTTCCTGCTCAATATCTGTGACTGACTTATTTAATTGGAACGAGTTGTCTTCAATGTCTATGATTCTTTCTTCTTTTTGATCTACCCTGTTCTTGAGGCTTTCCACTCTGTTTTGTAGTTCCCTGAATTAGTCCTTCATTTCCAGGTGATCGGTTTGATTCTTCTTTAATATTTCAATTTCTTTAGTGAATTTTTCTTCCAAGTCCTGGATTTTTTTTGTGGTTTCTTTGTGTTGGTTATCCATTTTTCTTGCATATCATTGAGTTTTCTTACAATCCATGTTTGAAATTCTTCTTCTGTCATTTTAGTGTTCTGAGTTTGGTTAATGTCAATTGCTAGGGAGCTGTTGTTCCTCTTTTGGGATGTGCTTTCCATTTTATTTTTCATACTTTCAGAGTTCTTTCACAGGTATTTCCCATCTGGATCAGTTGTTCCCTTTTTTTTTTTTTTTTTTTTTGAGACAGATTCTCACTGTGTTGCCCAGGCTAGAGTGCCATGGCATCAGCCTAGCTCACAGCAACCTCAAACTCCTGGGCTCAAGCAATCCTCCTGCCTCAGCCTCCCGAGTAGCTGGGACTACAGGCATGTGCCACCATGCCAGGCTAATTTTTTCTATATATTTTTAGTTGTCTGATTAATTTCTTTCTATTTTTAGTAGAGACGGGGTCTCGCTCTTGCTCAGGCTGGTTTCGAACTCCTGAGCTCAAACAATCTGCCCGCCTCGGCATCCCAGAGAGCAGTTGTTCCCTTTTGCCTTTATATATTCGTTTAGATAATGACACACCCAGTTTAGTCTCTGAGCCAGTAGGTGGTATTTGTGGGTGAATTAGACCACACCCTTTATGATGAATCAGAAGATTCAGTAAAAGCGTGTGAAGAATGACCTCCCTGTCAGTAGGTGGCACTTGCTGGGAGGAGTGAACTGCAGTGCTGTTTTTGGGTCCTGTAGCCAGCTCTTGTTCCTCTGGAGAGGCCCTCTTGTGCCTCGGGTGGTGGGTGGGGCCCTCGGACTTCCAGGTGTGTCTTTATTCTCACCTCAGTGGGGGCAGGTCCAGGAGTGGGTCTGGGTGGGGCTGGGTTTGGTAAGCCTGCCCCCAGGCTCCACAATTGCTGTTAGCAGGGGTCAAAGGTCTGTTCTTTGCTTCTGTGCAAAGCTGCCAGGGAGGGGCTGAAATGGCTTCACTCAGCTGTAAGTCTGGGTTTGTGGATCGGGGCTGTCTCACACCCGCACTCTCAAGCAGGTCTCACTCCCCTCCACCTTCCCCCACTCCGTGGCCTCTCCCAGGCCTCTGCCAGCAAGCGGGACCTCAGGCCGATGGATCTCCCCTGGCTGTGATGTGGGCTGGGAGGTTCCCTTCCCAGGATCACAGCCTGAGCTGGGTGCACAGCCCTCTTTGGGGAGGAGGATTGCCACTCAGGCACGCTGATCTGCTCCTGAAGGCACACATTCTTCAGTAGGCTCTTTCACAGATCTCCCTTCTGTGCCCTGGGACAGTGCAATCATGACCTAGGTGTACAGAGTCTGGTCTGCAGGCCTGTCCCCTGGGCCCCGGAGATCAATCCCTGACCCTGCCAGGGGAGGGATGCTGGTCTCGAATCACCTACAGGGTGCACAAGCTGGATCAATTTCACTCCACCTCAGGATTTGCCCCACTCTCCTGGAGTCCCCAGGCAAGCAACACTTCGGAGGGCTGGCGGGTAGGGAGCTCACAGTCTGAGTACCCCTCAATCTGCTGTAGGGCCCCAAAAGGAAAGGTCCCGTTCCTTGGAGATGTCTCCGTGTGATGGCTCAATTGTCTCTCTGGGCACCCACGGGTAGGGAAGGGGAAGGAGAGAATGGAATAGTATGGTGTCTGCTGATAGGCTTGGGTCTGCATGTGGGGAGGTGCCCCGAGGGAGGTGGGAGCTTGCCGCTGTGTCCGCAAGAGGCCACCACTCATTGGCAGCAGCCGTCTCTGGGCTGGTGATGGCAGGTCCCTCCAACTGCTCAAGAGCCCAACAGCAGTCTGAGATGCAGGGGAGGGGAAAGTTATCTGCTCCACCTACCCTTGTCGCTGGTCTCCAAGCCTCTCCGGGACATTTCTCTTTCCAGTTCTCCTCCACAATGTCTTCCCGTGGAGTCTCCTGTAGTTTCAGGCACCCTTCCTTCTGACCCTCACCTGATCTATGTTTTTCTGCTGGTTTATTTTTTTCACTTTCTTCCAAAATCTCTTCTTTGCAGAGACACTCTGACTGGCGGCTTTTCTCGTCTGCCGTCTTGGCTCCTCCCTGTTTTTATTTCTATAAAGTCAAGACTAATGTTCTCTCTTTCATTCCTGATTTTAGTAATCTAAGTTTTCTCTCGTTTTTTCTTGGTCAGTCTAACTAAATGTTAGTCAATTTTGATGATGTTTTTTTCCAGAAACCAAATTTTGGTCCTTTTGATTTTTTCCCCCTCTATTCTCAATTTTATTTATTTCCACTTTAGTCTTATTATTATTTTTTTTTATGATGACTCTTCTTGTAGTCTTCTTCATCTTTCTTCATGTTGCTTGGGGGTATTTGACCTTCCTGGATTTATGGGTTTATAGTTTTCATCAAATGTTTTGTTTAAATGTATTGTTCAACACTTTCTTCAGAACTATCAGCAGCATATTGTTTCTTAGATAGTTGATGAGGGGTGTTGGGGTAGGGGTGATTATAACATCAAAAAGAAAAAGATGTTGTCTTTACCTGGAGGAAGGGTGATCTCTGTAGTTGGAGATTTAACAGCACACTGGGAGTCAGAAAAGGATAGCCAGAATTTTGTTTCTGCACTTGAGGGAAGTACTTACAGGGATGTGAGGAAAATGAGGTATAAGAAAAATACAAAACCTGAAACACAACAACTATGTCTAGGTAGATGTTGTCTTCAGAAGGTGTCTTAGTCCATTTATGTTGCTATAAAGAAATACTTGAGGCTGGGTATTTATAAATGAAAAAGTGGTTTATTTGGCTCACAGTTCTGCAGGCGGTATAAGAAACATGGCACCAGCATCTGCATCTGGTGAAGGCCTCAGGCTTCTTCCACTTGTGGTGAAAGGTGAAGGGAAGCTGGCATGTGCAGAGATCATATAGTGAGAGAGGAAGCAAGGTGAGGGAGGAGGTGCCAGGCTATTTTTAACAACTAGCTCTCATGGGAACTAATGGAGCGAACACTCACATTCATTACCATGAAGACAGCAGCAAGTCGTTGATGAGGAATCCGGCCCCATGACCCAAACCCCTGTCTCGTTAGGCCCCATCTCCAACATTGAGTATCAAATTTCAACATGACATTTGGAAGGGACAAATATCCAAACCATAGCAGAAGGGTAATATATTAATCATGGTTCTACAGAGAAACGGAACCAATAGGAGATTTTATAATTTTTATTTTATTCAGGTCTTCAACTGATTGGATGAGAACCACCCACATTATGGAGGACAATCTGCTTCACTCAGTTTAACAATTCAAATGTTAATCTTATCAAAAAACACCCTCACAGACATACCCAGAAAAACGTTTGACCAAATATCTCTGCACCCAGTGACTTAGTCAATCTGACATATAAAATTAATCATCACAGGTAGTCGTTTCGCAGAAGAAATGGTGAATCTCCCTGAAGACACAGGTAGTGGCAATTATATGCTGGCAAACCAGCTCTCCAAAAAAACCCTTAAAGTATGAGTTAGCTCCAGAACTCTGCTGGTAGAAGAATATATGGCACAAATCATGAGCTTTAGGGAAAACAAGCCACTTCCAAACTGGCACTTATACCAGGTGTTTTACCCAGACCTTTGGCAGCATGGCAGTTAGCCACATATCAGTCAGAAGACAGAGTCAAGAGAAAGCATTTAGCAAGTAAGATACCAACTAAAAGAAACTATGTGCTCTCCAGTCCATTTGTGAATGCTTCCTCTTTCTTGAGGAATTGGAGGCTGTCTTAGAGAACATGGTAGATGAAGCTAAGACGGTTGGATCCAGTTATACCTGTTGGTTAGGTTGCAAGAAGTGCAAGTTGTGTGAAGGAGAATCAGGACTGTGTTTCCAGTCATAAAAACCAACCTGAAAAGAAGATGAATGGAATTGGGGAAACAAAGTCCTTAGAGAATAGTTCTAGAAAATGAAGTCTGTGTTATTTTCTTATGTCTTAGCCTTAGCTGATCTCATCTGAAAAATTATGGGAAATAAAACCAGAAGGTGTGTTTATGGGAAGGAAAATCAGAGTCTGTGTTTTTATGAATTCTTGCAAACCTTTTTCATTTTGTTAATATAAACGTTTTACTTCTTCTGACTCTATATTCATTATACTCCATATTTATTAAATAAAGTCAAATGTGGAAACATTTTGAATGTATGGAAGATGCCATTTTATTTATTGTTATTAAATAGTTACTAGGTTTGGTGAACAACATAAATTTATGATTGAAAGACTATTCTTGGCACAGTGCTTAAATCACCCCAAGAACATAACAACATAGCTTTGATTTTAGTCAGAATGGTCCAGACACAACCCACGGTTGTCAGCTATTCTGATAATCCAACAATGAGATAGATTGAGTTGACAGAGACTGCAGAAGACTAGATGTTCTAGTCTGCATTTGGGTTCATCCTTCAGGGGTGACTGAGTCTGTAGAAGAATCAGCTATGACAGCAACTTTGTGACTCTGTCACTGTAACTCAAGTGGCTTTAATTTGAACTCTTGTCGCTGGTGTCATATGGATTAAACCTGAGATATTCTAGTGTCACATCTTCCAAAGAAAGCCATGTAGTGTTGCATTAAATCAGAGCAAACACATCTACAATTTCCCTATCTTCTTTTCTCCTTTGATCTCTTTATCTCTTTCTCTGTTTTCTTCACTCTGTATTTTTTACTTTCCTTCTAGTTTAAAATTAACTCCTTGGTTCAAATTCTTTATGACATTGCTGAGTTTGATTTTCCCATATAAAATTGTGTCATTGAAACTCCAAAATTATATGGCATCTTCAAAATTAGGGATGCTGTAAGAAAACTGGAGAAAAAAGGATAATGGTCACTCATGAAAGAGTCCTGAGAGGTCTGAGTATCATGTAGTTCTGGGGTCATCTACAGGGGAGCTGTTTTTCCCCTCACTCAAATGATTTAGTTTTTGGTCCATCACTGAGCAGCTCTAGCTTTACAGTGCTATAAAGTAACAGATGTACAGCATGGTGACTCTAATGATAATGTATTGTACACTTGAAAACTGCTAAGAGATTGGATCTTGAATATTCTAACTATGAAAAATGATAAGCATATGAGGTCAGAGATGATTGATATGTTAATTAGCTTGATTTAATCATTTCATAATCAATACATCTATCAAAACATCACATTGTATACCATAAATATATACAATTTTTATTTGTCAATTATATCTTATTAAAACTAGGATGGGGACGAGATTTAGACAAACAATCCAAGCAGTTCACCCTTTCAATGGAATCTCAGAATAGAAACTACATTCCTTATTTCCAGAAAGCTCTTATATACTGCCCTACATCTGTTCTCACTGAGCAGTATAAATGCTAAGAGCTAACTTTCTTATGCTGCATATATGTAGCACCTCCAGTCTGAATGATTCCAACTGTGTGTATGTTTGCATTGTTATTTGCAAATTGTTATTCAGGTTCTCTGAGCTTCTTATATATTTTGGATATTATTAATAATCCCATATAACATGGATGATTTGCAAATATTTTCTCCCATTCTGTGGATTGTCTCTTCACTCTGTTGGTTATTTTTCTTGGCTGTGCAGAGATTTTTTAGTTTGATACAATTCCATTTGCCTACTTTTGCTTTTATTGCCTGTGCTTTTGGGGTGATATCCAAAAAATCATTACCCAGACCAATTTCAATACACATTTTTCTGGCCAGGCATGGTGGTTCATGCCTGTAATCCTAGAGTTTTGGGAGGCCAAGGCAGAAGGATTGCTTGAGGCCAAGAGTTTTAGACCAGGCTGGGAAACATAGGGAGACTCCCATCTCTACCAAAAAAAAAAAAAAAATTAGCTGGGCATGGTAGCACACATCTGTAATCCTAGCTATTCAGGAGGCCAAGGTGGGGGGAACACATGAGCCCAGGAGTTTGAGGTTACAATGAGCTATGATTGCACTGCTGCACTATAGCCTGGGTGACAGAGTGAGACTTTGTCTTAAAAAAAAAAAAAGCATATTTTTTCTACTATTGTTACAATTTCAGGCTGTTACATATAAGTCTTCAATCCATTTTGAGTTCCTTTTTGTATATGGTGTGATATAAGGGTCTAATTTCATTCTTCTGCATGTAGATATCCAGTTTTCTCAACATCATTTATGGAAGAGACTAGCCTTTCCCAATTGTGTGTTCTTGGCATCTTTGTTGAAGATCAACTGGCCATAATTGCATGGATTTATATCTGGGCTCTCTATTCTGTTCCATTGTTGTATTTCTCTGGTTCTATGCCAGTAACATGCTACTTTGACTAATATAATTTTGTAGTATATTTTGAAATCGGGTAGCGTGATGCCTCCAGCTTTGTTCTTTTTCCTCAAGATTGCTTTTTCTATCAGGGGTCTTTTGTGTTTCCACATAAATTTTAGGATTTTTTTCCCATTTTTGTGAAAAAAGTCATTGGAATTTTGATAGTGATTGAATTGAATCTTTAGATAACCTTGAGTAGTATGAACATTTTGACAATATTAATTCTTCCCATTCAAGAATGTGTGGTTATCTTTCCACTTATTTGTGTATTCTTCAATTTCTTTCACCAATGTTTTGTGGTTTTTAATGTACAGATCTTTCACATTCATGGTTAAATTTATGCCTAAGTATTTTATTTTTATACTACTCTAAAGGGGATTGTTTTCTTGATTTCTTTTTTTTATTTCAGCATATTACAGGGGTACAAATATTTAGGTTACGTATATTTCCCTTGCCTCACCCGAGTCAGAGTTTCAAGCATATCCATCCCTCAGATGGTGCACACTGCACCCATTAAGTGTGAATATGCCCGTCCCTTCCTTCCCGCTCCCACCTGCTGAACACCCGATGAATGTTATTACTATATGTACACATAAGTGTTGATCCGTTAGTATCAATTTAATGATGAATACATGTGATGCTTGTTTTTCCATTCTTATGATATTTCACTTAGTAGAATGTGCTCCAGTTCTATTCAGGATAATACAGGAGGTGTTAGATCACCATTTTTTTGTGTGGGTTTTGATTTCTTTTTCGAATAGTTTAAAGTTAATGTATAGAAATGGTACTGGTTTTTGTATGTCAATTTTGTATCCTGCAACTTTACTGAATTATTCATTATTTCTAAAAGATTTTTGGTGGAATCTGTAGGATTTCCTATTTTTAACATCATGTTATCTGCAAACAGAAACAATTTCATTTGTTCCTTACTGATTCGGATGCCTTTTGTTCTTTTCTCTTGCCTTTACTCTGGCTAGAACTTTCAGTACTATCTTGAACGGAAATGATGAGAATATGTGTCCTTGTCTTGTTTCTCATCTTAATGAATAGCTTCAGCTTTTGTACTATTGAGTATGATGTTAGCTGTGATGTTGTGATATATAACATGACCTTGTCCCTGGGTCAGCAGGTAGGTGGGCCTGGTGTCTGGGTTTATGGGATCAGCCTGGTGCCAGAGTCCACTGGGGTGGACTTGTTAACTGAGTCTTTGGAGGTGGGCCTGGACCCTGGGTCCATATGGGTTGGCCTGGAGCCCATGTCTGTGGGGGCTGGTCTGAAGCCTGGATTCATGGGGGCCAACCTGGTGCTGGGGTGAGTTTCAAGCCTGAGTTTGCAGGACCCAACCTGATCGTGGCAAGGGCCTGGCTCCTGTATCTATGGGGACTGCTCTGTTGCTGGGGAGGACCTGGATCTTGAGTCTGCAGAGCTGGGCCTGGTTGCTAAGTCTATGGTGGCTGACCCATAGGCTGGGTCCATAGGGTGGTCCTGTAGCCTTGTACCGAGGGATCTGACCTGGCAGTGGGTTGGGCCTGAAGCCTGGGGATGCGAGGTGGCTGGAGCCTGGTGTTATGGGGGCGGCCTGGCAATGGGGCAATCCTGGAGTTGGGTTTAACAGGGTCAGTGGCAAAGTGACTTGCTCATTTCATTCTTCTTCCTTAATGCAGAGGGTATCTCCCTCTCTGTGCTCTGCTGCTTGGGCTTGGGGAAGGAGTGTTGCAAGAAATGTGACATTGTCCTTCCTACCCTCTTCAAAGCATGTTTTCTTACTTCTGTAGTACACCCAGGTACTGTGATCTTTTATGTGATTTCCTTACCTCTTATGAAAATATTTTTGTGCATGAAATGGATGCTTCTGTAAGGGGATGAACAGTGGGAAGTTCTATTCTACCATCTTGCTGATGTCACTCTTGTTTTTATATATTTTTAACTACTGACATGGGAATGAATTAATATTAGGCCATGAAAAGCAATTTTCTAACCAATAAATGCCAACAGATAAAATAAAAATTATAAACAGCCCCAAACTATAGTACCCAGTTATTTTCTTTAGAAAGACCCAATTATGTTGCTTTTATAAAATGAATAAAAACTAAAACTTTATTCAATGAACATAATTGTTTAAAAATGTTCTGTTTGCAACACTTTACAACAGAGAAGTGAAATGAAGGTGGCAAAGGGAAAATGTCTTCTGCATGTAGCTTTCCAGTTTTCCCAGCACCATTTATTGAAAAGAGATTCTTTTCCCCAGTATATGTTTTTGTCAGCTTTGTAAAAGATTAGATTTCCATATGCAGATGGTTTCATCTCTGGATTCTCAGTCCTGTTCCAGAGGTCAATGTCTCTATT
>NW_012153097.1:320642-333620 GCF_000956105.1 Propithecus coquereli | reverse complement strand
AGGTTGATCACATGGCAGAAATACTCTCTAGGGATTAGGGGGATGGGGGGGCAAATCTACAACTAAAGGACACGGGGCACACTAAAGGGAGGGAAGGGCATGCCTTTAACCCGCATTTGGGTGAGGCAAAGATATAAAGTGTAACTATAATGTTTGTACCCTCACAAAACCCTGGAATAATAATAATAAAAAAACAAAGGGAAAATGTCAGAAAGATTTAGAAAAAGGAATGGAAAGGGTAATGAAAGAGAGGAACATGGACAAAGAATTGAGAAGGGTTGAAAAGGGAAATATAAGGAGGGAGAGAAGTTGGGGGGAAGAGAGAGAGAGAGAGAGAGAGAGGCGGGGAGAGTAGGCAGAGAGGGAAAGAGTTCAGGGAGACTGAGAGACATGGAGGCCTGAGATGCAGGAGTGATCACACAGAGAGAAATAGATATTGACAGAGGCTAAAAAGAGAGAGGAAGAAAGAGAATCAGGATGGACAGAAAGGAAAGGTGAAGATGAAGTGGGTGTTCAAGGATACTCCTGCTTTGTTTGACTTTGGATTTCTCATAGGTTTTCTTTATTTGAAATTGAGAAAGCTATACAGCCATGGTTTCCAGCTCATCAAATTCCATAGCCATTAATACTCAATAAATTTCAGTGAAATGTTAAAATTATAGAGAGACCAGGATTTTCTTGTCTCTAGGCTAGGTGGCTGCATGGTATTTTTTTTTTAAAGAGTGCAGTGGGCTTATTCCAATCTGACCTTAGATTGTGTTTGGTCTGGCTGATCCCATGTAGGTAAGGTGGAACATATTTTCCTGAGAGTTCGGGCAAAGGGGAAATAATCAGGCTGAAAATATTTCTAGAATCTTCGCATCCTATAGGAATTATAATGGGAATCTAAGCCAAGGCAATCAAATGGGGGTGTTGTAATTACACCTTAAAAATATATGTCAAAACTGTCTGTGTGTGTGGCATGAGGAAGGGAGGAGAGTTGAATCAAAACAGAAATGGCTAAAGAGGTGTAATCTAAATCATACATAAAAGAAAATGAAATAAGGAACTGAAATTGTTCGGTTAGAATAGACATTTAGGAGTGACTTGATTACTATATTTAGCGATGAGATGTAGTTTGATGGTGAGAATTCTGGTTTTCTGGCTGTTCATGTGGGAGGAAAAGGGCAATAGGGACCAGTGGCAATTTCAGTAATCTGCAAAGAGTGATTTCTGTGTCAGTGAGGCTTTAAGTTTGCATTAGAGACTGTCAATAGTTTCCCCTCCAAAGAAATTCCAAGCTAGCAAAAGATAAGAGTAAATTTTACATTTTACCTTTATTTGTGTATTACATTTTCTCTTTTGGAGCACCTCATTTATTTTCAGAATGTTAGGACATAAGGTTGCACTAGATAACTTTTATTTTCTCTGAGACGTTTCTAGAGAACGCTTTCCAATTAGATTAGAATCAAGTGATTTCTGCCACATGACTTTGGTCTCCATGAAGAGAGATTTTGACAGGTCAATGGACTTTTCATGGACACTGGGATTGCCTTCCCTTTTCCCTAGCTGCTGAGTTGAGTTGGTGATGCTTCCCATTCACCTGAATTCTGTTGAGGAGAGATGTGAACATTGGCAGCAGTGAGTGGATGGATGAGAGCTTTACCTGGTGATTTTCTTTTAGCAGTTTTCCTCTTTTATTATCTTAAAAACAAGTCAATACACTAAAGCTTCCTTTTGTCCTTTCAGGATACTTATAAATTTGTGTATGTGTGTGTGTGTGTGTGTTTGTGTGTGAAGCCACCAGACTCTGGAAGCAAGTAAAGCCTATGGGTCTCACTTCCCTTTTCAGTTCAAATCCCATTTCAGTGGATTCCTCCTGTTTTATCCCAGTTGTGAAAGATAGCTCTGCCATATTGGTTATTGGGGTGGGACAAAGTACTTTAAGTAGCTAATGAGATACAAGAGGCATTATTATTATATAAGGCCTTCCTTAAACGGTGGTACCACTGCACTGAAACAAATTGAAGCAGAATGACAGCCTGGCTATTAAAATATATTTTAGAGCTCCTGAATGGGGCATTTATACACTACCCACTCTCTTGTTTTATTTGGTGCAATATAATGGTCATATTGGAAAAACAACTGAAATACAAGGAATTCAGCTTTATTGTCAGAAATAGAAATGCTTAAACCTGACAGTTGATACCCAAGTAAATGATTATGGGGCAAAACAAATGTCCTTGCATTTATCTACTTAATGACTGTCAAAAAGACTCCTGGTTTATACTCCTTCCCCAGTACTCCCTGCCATACACCTCGTTTGGCACATACATTTCTTCCTAGCACGGATAATTTACATTAATCACTTATATGAAGACTATCTTAAAACTTTGTCTATCCATTTTGTAGATCAAAATATTTCTTCCGTATAATCTTCAACATATTTTGAATTTAAAAATAAATCATCTTTTTTCCCCCAGGGATTAAAGATGATTTGTGGCTATACCTTCTAATTCCCAGCCTTCTGTTTTATTGTTAGCCAACGTACATTTATTACTCCTCACTTTCTCTATTGGCTTTTAAATGACTGTCCAAATAAGTTTACATCTGCTAATTCAGTCACCAAACCAAGTTACTTAAAATGTAATGGATATACTAGTGAATTGTTAAGTCCCTTAGGTCCAATTGCAGTACATTTATGCTCATACTTTCAGACATTAGGACAATAATATATCCACATTTATATAGTAGACTAAGCCACATTGAGTCTATTTTACTCTCTGTTGAAATGTGAAATGTGTTTTTCCTACAACACTAAATGGCAGAAAGGCAATAGAAATGTAAAAAATATTAAAATTCATTCTAGTAGTATAAATCTACAGATAACTGTCCATTTTCATCAAGTCCAATATAATTGTGTGTCCTCGACAATAAAAAGCTGGAACTAAAATCGTAATATGTGTCCTTTTTGGTAATGGGGACAATTTCATAAAATAATTAAATTTTAAGGGTCAGAATAGTGTTTAAAACTAATTGGATTGGTTTTTTGTTCAGGTATGTTAAAGACCTCAGAGATAACCTAAGCTATCCCTTTTATTTTACATATTGAAAACCAAGAAATCTTCAGTTTTTATCTTTACTTCTGGAGCACTTCTGGATTTTCAGCAGTGTTTGGCCTCTTTCAAGAAAAGAACTTGATACACGTCTTCTTTGTGGTGGAATAAAACATCATTGATTCAGTTACTTTTCTTGGTGAAACTTCTTCATCATCACCATCACCATCATTACTTTCATTACTTCAACCACCACCACCATCACCATCATTATCATCAGCCTTGGACTGCCTAAATCCTGAAGGTTCATAGTCTAAGTGTGTGGGTCTAACATCTTTAAGGAATCATGAAAGAAGATAAGCATGTTTCACCAGTTTTATGTATATATGACCTGAATCCATGTTGCCACTGGTTCCATTGAAGTTTTAAGTGTGGAAGGATCGCAACTGAGAACTTGACCTTTAAGCATTGGCTGATTAAACTAGCGATTATCATCTATCATATATCTGTGGTCTAATTTGAGGATAGGCAGCATCCCAACACCTTTTTGAGAGCAACCACCACCTCCTTGCTCCTTAGACTGTGGAAGAGGGGGTTCCTCATGGGGGTGAGAGTGGCACCAGGCATAAAGAGAATCTGGTAAGAACTAGGCCTCATATAGACTAGCATGGCTGGACCAAAGGAGAGGCTCAGCACAATCAGGTGGGAGGAACAGGTAGCCAGGGCTTTGTTCCTGTCCTTGGGGGAGTTTATGTGGAGGACAGTAAGGAAGATGAGGGCATAAGGGCTCAGGATGAAGGACAAGGGAATGAAGAGCACCACAATGCTTGTCATCACCATCACCTTTTCATGGGCAGTGATGTCCTCACGGGCCAATTTTAGGATGGCCATGACCTCACAGAGAGGATGGGATATCTTTCTGGAACCACAAATGTAGAAATGCATGGCATAGGCTGTGTGTGCAAGTGATGTAAGGGTACCCCCAGCGCAGGAGATGGCAGCCATCTTCAGATAGACCCTCTGGCTTATGATGAGGGCATATCTCAGAGGGTTGCATATGGCTACATACTTGTCATAGGACATGAGAATGATGAGGATACACTCGGTAATTCCTAGAGTCAGAAAGAAGAAGATTTGAGTCCCACAGGCCACCCGTAAGATGTTTCTTCTCCCTGAGAAGAAGTCAGTTGCCATCTTGGGTACAGTGCTAGAGATTAATGTCAGGTCCATGAGAGCCAGCTGGCTGAGCAGGAAGTACATGGGCAGGTGGAGATGAGAATCCACTCAGATCAGAAGAATAAGAATAGAGTTTGCAGTGAGAGCCACAGTGTAGACCAGGAAGATGGTAGAGACAAGGAAGTTGATATGTCTCATACTGGGGAAGAGGCCCAAGAGGATAAAATCCATATTCAAAGACTCATTCCTTTTATCCATGTCTTTGCCTTAGAGGTTGGAAGTACTCAACCCTGGAATAAAGTGAGAGTTGGACAAATCATGAAGATTTATTGGATTCTGTTCCCTAAACTTTTTGCTTTCTTGCCCTTGATCAGCATCAGCAGGCTTTAAACTTTCTGCAAATGACAGCACTTTAGTTAATTTCATGGCTAAGGAAGTCATCTCATGTTGTCACTCATCTTCTTCACTCCTAGAACAAATTGCTGCCAGTCAGCACAGTTAATGTCCAGCCCACATCTAACAGCAGTAGCCCAGAGTCAATACCACCACCTTCCCTTCTGTCCACCTCATTTATCAGAGAGCCCCCTTCCCTTTATGCTGACTCACTCTCCTGCTTGAACCTTTGGAAAGTTTATGACATTTGCTCCATCCTCACTCAATCACATATTTTTCCATCCTAGTAGGTACCAGGCACTGTGCTAGGCCTTTGGAAGACAAAGATAAATAAATGGTGGCCTCTGATGCCAAAGACTTTTAACCTCATTGAAGAAGGTGACCAATGAAAGGTAATATTAAAAAGGGTAAAACATGTTATAAAGGAAGAATATATATGATATATTGTACACTGGACATGCAAAGTAGTTTTCATTTTTAATCGCTAGAAGAATTGCATGATAATAATAAAAGTCTAACCTCACACAGCTTTTTTTTTTTCTAGCTGAACCATCAAGTCTGAGACTTAACATCATGGAATTATAGGGTTTTAGAGAGGAAGGGTGACTAAGAGATTATCTCATCCAGAAAAGTTAAGTACTTTGTCTAAGGTCATATCACTATTTGATGTTGAAGACAAATGACTAAAACTCATGTTCCAGCAATTTTTTCAATTACAGCCTACTTTCAGGTCCTCGTTAAATATATTTCCAGTAGCATTTTTATTAAACTTGCCTGTATTGTCCTTTGCTTTATGTATTAGGGAAATGCTAGCTCCTGTAATAGATAATCTCCAAAACCTCAGTGGTTTAAGATAATAGAAGTGTATTTCTCATGAGATGAAGTCCAAAATAGCCATTGTTGACAGGCATGTGGCTCTCCTCTGAGTGACATCGCAGGGGTCCAGGCTCCTGCCATGTTTTTGCTCATCATGTTCAACACTGATTCATCTGCATCAAGCGGGCAGTGGGCGAGATGTGGGAATGTTAATGGGCCAAGTCTGAAAGTGCTGCACATAGTCATTTGACCATACCTTTCTGCAGGGAACTCTGCAGGGAACAGGAAGAAGAGGAAATGGGTTTGGTGAATAGCTGTCTGTTCCTGTCCCATCTACAAAATTAATTAGTGTGCATAAGGCCTATAAGCTGGTTCATGGTAAAGACACTGTTTTGCATTCCTTTACGTGACGATAATGTTTTGACCATAATGATGGTGCTATCAGTACTTACTGAATTGGATTGAAAATTACATTTCTAGCCACTCAGGAGAACAGTTCCTTGCTCTCCTTCTGTGGACCTGATTCTTGGCCCTTTCAAAATAGAATTGATCTTGCTTCAGAGAAATAGTGTTTTCTATTGATTCATTATAATTATCCCAAGACATACTAGCTTAAAACAACACACACTTGGTACCTCACAATTTCTTTCCATCATGAGTCTGAGTGCAGCTTAGCTGGGTTTCTCTGTCTAAACATCTCTGACAAGGCTGTAATCAAATTGCTGGTTGGTGCTACAGTTTCATCTGAGTGCTCAGCTGGGGGAAGATCTGCTTCTAAGCTCACTCTGTTGTTTTTGGCAGTTCCGTTCGGCCTTTATGATCTGTTGGGATGACAGCCTCAGTTTCTCACTGGATGTTGACTGGAGTTCTCCTTCAGTTCCTTGCTTTTCCATGGGGCAACTTACAACATGAAAGCTGGCTTTCTTCAAGAAAGAGAGAGAGATAATGTACCAAGGGGAGGGAGAGAAAGAGCAAGATGGAAGTCACAGTATTTTTGTAACCTAATATCAGAAGGGACAAATGATAATGTCTAGCCTTTGTTCAAGGGAGAGGATTACACAAGGGCATAAATGTCAGCATGCAAGGATCATTGGGGGTATCCTTGAGACTGCCTATCACAAAGATTCTCCAAGTTTATTGTAATTTTGTAGTACCCTTGAAATTTAGACTTAGCAGGTGTCTTAGAAAAATCTAGTTCACTCTTATCCCCAGTCATTTTTATCTTTCTGTTATTTTGGTGATGAAGAAATTAAAGTTCAGAAAATTTCAATGATTAGTCCCAGATCACCCAGCTAGTTAACAATGAAGGAACTATATCTAGCTCTACTATAACCTCAACTTTCTTAACTACTTGCAGGGCTTTACTTTAAATTATTTCTTGAGTTATTTTTAACTTTTCGTGTTCTCTTACTACTAGATCACTTAGGGAACAAATAAAGATGCTCCAAATTAGTGTAAAAGTATTTAATGGATAAGGACTGTGGGGAGATGTTAAGCCATGAATATAACTAATTTTAAATTTTTGTTATAGTTTATATGTGGGTTTTAATCATCTAGAACATACACCAAATATTAACATATTTCAATTTTGTATATTTATAAATTTAATTTATGCATAAACCTTACAAAAGTCTACTTATTTAAAGATACATTTAGCCCATAAACCTTGAATGAAAATCTATGAATATACACGTTATTGATATATCTTGAGGTATGACGATGTCTTGGCAGATCAGGTGTTTTGATATCCATCCTGTCTATAATTGTCAGGCAAATGAGCATTTTCAGTTGGTCTACAAGGTGGTGTGACTAGCAGAGCCAGCTTAGAAGACTCAGTCATGGCAGTGGCATTTTATGGTAGATTTTGTTCCTTGATTTAAACCAGAGTTATTAGGCCTACTGGCCTAGGTCTCCACCTGCTCTGCAATTTTCTTTTTCTGGGTCTGAACCTTTGTGTCTTCAGATGTGTAAATTCAGGGCTCATAGCTCTGAACGAAGTAGTGTACAGGTTCATTACTTAGAGTGCCTGTGTGCTCACTCTCAGCATCTTCTGGCAAGTTCACATGCCAGTGAATTCTTTGGATGATGATGTGGCAGGGGACGTTCATCCTGAGATCCGTCCCATTTCCACCATGGCCTTGTTGGTGAATTACTTTCTTTTCATCCTGGGAGGGCCTGGTGCCTTCTTGCTCTGACATCTTTTCCCTGATTCAACCCCTTTCAGAGAAAGATCTGTTAAATGGATGTCCTGTGACTCAACAGGCTGTCCTTTATGAGGAGGCACTAAACTCCTTGGGAAAGAAAGCCAGGAGTCAAGGAGTCAAAGACACAGACATCTGCAAGACTCACCTTTGGCCTCAGAAACTGACTAGAGGAGAAGCAGGGTGTGGGGACATTCCTGGCACCCCTCCAAACATGCAGAACAATCATGTGTCTCTTCCTTTGTCCTATCTCTCTTCTCTCATCTCTTTATTATCCTTTATCCACACATCTATTAACTTCAAGTCCAAGCACCACTTAAAGCTGTATGTTTAGTCTCTGAAGGGCATCTCGACGATTTGTTTCGCTCATTAAAATTTTACTCTTCTACTCACCATTTCTTTCTGCTTACCTTTCTTAGCTAGCCATTGACTGTGTTACATCTGTTTTCTATAATTCCCTTCAGGACCATACCCTTAGTCCCTTTACCTTCCCTTTCAGAGAAGATCAGATTCCAATTTCTCTTATGTTGCCAGGAGAGGAAAATATATTTGTATAGAAAATATGTCGGTGATGTATAAGGAGATGAGCTTCATTATTTCCTGATTAGTTACTGACTAACCAATCATGATGGATGGAACATTCTTTCCTTTAGAGAACATTACCTGGTTAGAGGAACCCATAATTCACAGCTACTTCTGAGAGGTTTTATTATCTTTTAAATTAGGTATTCTAAATTGTATCACTTTTGGAAAATTTTCTTAATGTATCACTTTTGAGTCAAGGAGATTTGCTTCTTTTTTTTGGTTCAAAGTCAGTTATTTTAATAGGTAACTCAAGAATACAAAACAATCTTATAAAACATAATCTGATACTTTGGATTTGTTTGTGAAATACTTTTTATCTTAGTCAAAAGAATAGGTTTCTGACTTCACTGAGATGAAACTGCTTATTATATATGTTTAATACAATCAAAGTAAATGTCATGTCATAACAGAGATCATTTCTCTTTTACCTCTCACCTCAGTTTTTTAGTTGAATGTATGAATATGTAGTTTGACAACCTATGCATGTCTTTGGTTTGTCCATTTCCTTGGGGGTAATCTAGCCAGGTAGACAGAACCAATAATTTCTGGTTTCCATCTATATAAGAAAATCTAGAAATTATTATTAATAGTTAGGTGGATTTTTATGTTTGCGATTTTCTCTCTGGTTTTGGATTTCAGTCAGCAAACAGGGGTACCCATTTCTGTGTGCACAGGTCTCTGCAATGACAAGAACCATCATCTGCCCTTTCTATACTGTCTTTTCCCAAGAGTTCCAGTGAAAGTGAACTCAGAGCCCTCCTTGGGTCCCTGCAGCTCATTGGTTGTCCTGGTTGCCTGCTCCAGGCTCCTCTCTGAACCAGTTGCACATGGGAACCATGGTGAGTCTGCAGTTGAGATGCACATGGCTCTGCTTTGAGGTTGAAACCAAAATTTATATTAGTTCTGTAATTTAAGGTTTACAAATATGCTTTCACTTACTTTATGTCATGCAATTCTCAAGAGAACAGTGTGAGACTGTGCATTCCCATCTCAACATCGGTTAGAATGACACTCAAAGATCACACAGCTACTAAGATTCTGGGTTGTAATTCACACCCTCTTCCCCAGATTCCAGATGGCCCTGGCTTTGCCTCTCAAAGAGTTCCTGTTGGATTTATTCTACTTCCCAAAAAACTAATAGTGAAATGAAAGCTCCCATCTTCCTTCCACCTACCCTTCAGCATGAGGAAAAGCCGAGGCTGGAAAATAATTTTTCAAGAGTTGGTTCATTTGACTGACCAGATTCTACATGTTAGAGTGATTTTGTGTGTGTTTGCATGTGTGTAAAGTATTAATGTAACATTAGCTAGGTATATATAGTTTATTTTGTAAATATTTTCAATCAGAAGTATCCTCAGGTGTATACTAGGTTAACGCTGATGGCTAGGAAATAATCTCAAGGGATTAGTTATAATTCTGAAATCGCAATGGCAGGTTAACCAGATGTTGTGATTGTCATATATGTGGTGATATTTCTAGCATAAATAAAAAATATGACATATGTGGAAATTTAAGGGGTAGGTATCATTTTACTTGGAGGAGATGGTTTAGTTCTAGCCCTAAATAGTCACATTAGGTTCCACATATACAGTTTGTCTTTAGTTTTGATTAAGTCAATCAATTTCGGCTATTCTCTGATGTGTCCCATTATATTTAGGGCAAAGATAACAACAACAACACAAATAATAGTAGCTAACATGTATAGCATGTTTTCTAGGCGCTTGGCAGTATACTAAGCTATGTGTGTGTGTTATCTCATTGAATCCTCGTAATCTTCCTAACAGCCCCAAGAGATTATTAATTAATTAATGATCATCACAACTTATTCCATCACTTATAAGATTTAAAGAGGGGCATGCATGATAAAAAACAAAAGCATATTCTCTAATGTCTATTATCCCAATGACCAACGATTGCAGAAATGCTCATTTGTCACTGCATCTCAGAATCACAGGTACCTTTGGAGTTCCTTCTAAATGAGAGATGTTGAAGCATAGTCTATATATGAAATAAAAGTATATAGTTTATGGGTATTAATGGGATAGACATATTGACATCCTGCCAGGGACAATGACTTATTGTCTTAGTCTCTAATAGAACTAGGGGAATGAGTATGGTGTTGAAGATCAAAGACTGGGTCTGTATGGCATGGATTAGAGCCATTTCTTATATTAGGCCTGGCACATCCCAAGCAATAAATGAGCCAGAGCTATCTTGTGCCCAGACTTGACTTAATTGGGAGCTGTAGCTCTAGAGTTGGCTTTCTCACAAGAAATAGTTTCTAAAGAAATGGAACTATCTTTCCATCGACTTGATCTTCTCTTCACTTGCTACTGAGAACCTCCTCTCAAAGGTCAATGAATCTATCTTTAGGTGGTCTCAGAACTTGTGGTCTTAGCCCATTGCTTGGATTATCAGAAAAGCTAGTTAGCTTTATTTGGATTACTGCCTTCACTCACATATTCCTCCCCCAATGTTTCATGCTGGGAGCTGTTCTTTGTAATGCCCCTCTCTCGCTGATTCCTCACAGGATGCACATTTAGGACATTTACCAATAAAAAGTAATTCATTTTAGTATCTTTAAGTTGTTTCTGAACAATTAGTGGATGTGGGAGAGGTGGGGGAAGAGTGTGTGTGGGTAGGAAGGTGCAATGGAAAGCATCAGAACAAAGTTACAGAGTGGATTACAGGAAATGAGAAATTTGAGAGAATGAAAGAAATTCTCTTTTTTCTGAACTTTAAAAAAGTAATTACTATGTGCATTCTCCCTCTCTCGCTCTCTCTCTCATTTTCTAATAAACCTGCTTGACTGTCATCTTTTTCTCTTGAGAATGAAAATTTGTTGTCACAGAATATTTGCTTGAGAACCCACAACTAATAAAGATATGATATCTTATAGTCTTTTAACATTAGAAGGTAACCTCTAATTGGTATAGCGCCATGCTTTTTTAGGCTGGTAGGGGTTAACACTCAGGATGTATGATTTTATTGCTCTGTAGAAATTTAACTAGCCATAAATATAACTTAGTAATCTTATCCAGGCACTATTTCCCAACTGACCACATAAATTCTTCAAATGGTTTGGAACCAGCTACTTAGTCTTCCCTCTAGTTCAGTAATTAGGAAAGAAAAATAAAACTTTAACATATGCCAACAGACAACTTTGAGGACTTCATTTTTTCAGGGAATATGCCTTTTCCCTTTAAGATGTAGGAAGTTCTTTTAATAATAGATTGTGAACCTGGAACACAAAAAGTGAAGAGGAAAAGAGAGGGCCCCTCTTTAAATTTTTGGAGAAGCAGATTCAAGACCTTCCTTTTCCCAATCCAGCTCAAATGGATCAGGTTTAATGCTATTTTTTGGACTACTGTGCTTAATGGATGCAGGATATGGAGACAGGTATTCTCTCTCTGACCAGCTTCTTTTCACAATGCTGGTAGCAATCCTAGGTTGAAGCTTGTGAGGAAAGAGTTAATGCAGCAACTCTGGTTTGCTCAATCCTTGCTTATCTTAGGGGACACCTGGAGCTGGCACTGTCCTGTAGCTTTGATTAGAGAACTAAACGTAGGAATGCTCGCATAGTCACTGATCAATAATGCTATTTTGTGCACCTGGGGTACTGGGAAGGCTGCAGCAGACACTGGCAGCATACTTTAAAGTAAACATAAAGACTTATGATATGCACCTGGTACCTGTCTGGAGGTTCCCATCATGGGTGGTTGTGTAGTACATATGTGCCAGAGATGTGCCTATGTGATCAGCTTCCTTTAGAAACTCTGAACTCCAAGACTGAAGACTGAGGCTCAGCTTAGAGTCACCCAGGATGAAAGCTGATTTCATACACATGAATATCAGGAATGATAGGCTTCCTCAGATAGAAGCATCTCACAAGTGTCTCATCTCTGCTATTTGCAGCTGTAGAGAAAGTACATGCATGTAACCCTTACACAGGAAGCATCTGGAAGATTGTGCCTCTCTGCACTCTGCTAATACCTATCTTTGTTTTTTGCTCATCTTGTTTTTGTATCCTTTGCTATAATAAACTTTAGCAGTCTGTCTAACCGTTTACTTAGTTGCATGAGTCCCCTGGGAAATCTCGAAGCCAGATAACCAAGAAAACCAGTGGTGTAAGTTCCAGTCTGAGTCCAAAGTCCTGAGAAACAAGAAAGATGATAGTGGAAGTTGCAGTCTGCGGGCAGGAGAAGACTAATATTCCAGTGCAAGCAGTCAGGCAGAGTGGGAACCATGGGAATATGGGTGGTAATGGGACCCTAAAATGGGACTATTACCCTTGACATGAGGAGACCCTAAGGTGGCCTTTGGCCTCAGGGAGACCAAATTCTTGACCTTTATCTTCTCTTCTTGCTGACTAGTATGTTCAGAGTTGGCCTTCCTACAGTCAAAGGAGAGACCCAGGCTTTGAAGGGCCGTGAGGAAACTGGCTGCATGGCCTGCCTGGTTTTTAGGCTCTAGACCTTCCTGTAGTCTCAGCAAAAGTTGTCTGTATGAATCAAATTGACTTCAATTTAAAAAATTCTTTTGCTCATTTTATGTATTTTCAATTTTTTTTGTTTTATTTCATGTTTTCAATATATACTACAGGAATATGACACAAAAGAGTTTTACTGATTTGCATTTGCATTTCCCTGATGATTAGAGATGTTGAGCATTTTTTCATATGTTTTTTGACCATTGTTCTGTCTTCTTTTGAAAAGTTTCTGTTCATGTCCTTTGCCCACTTTTTGATAGGGTCGTTTGATTTTTTCTTGTTG
>NW_012153097.1:288025-317692 GCF_000956105.1 Propithecus coquereli | reverse complement strand
AATTATCTCAGTTTTGTTTGTCTCAAAATGTCTTCGTTTCGCCTTCATTCTTTTATACTGAAGTATAATTGACAAATCATAATTATATATATTTATGGGATATAATGTGCTGGATCTGTGACTCCATGAGGGCTGTGTGAAAGTTTCCTGCAAAATACATCCTCCGTTGGCACTCCACCCTGGTACACTGTCTCACGAACAGGGGCTATCTCAGTCAGCGTGTAAAAGGAGCAGTGTGGTGGTCATTTCAGTGCCATTGCTCACAGAAAATATAAAGCAGCTCTTTACTAATCCACTGACTTTTTATGCTATTTAAATTAAGTTGTGATTTTCCTGATTTTAACCCAAAGCTGGATAGGGAGAGTTCTATAAGGCCTACTAACTGAGGAGCTTGCAGTGTGGGGCACTGAGGAATGTACACATTATACTGCTGATAAGAGGAGCTGCTGGAAAGAGACCACAGACATGTTTTCACACATAAAATGCAATTTACCTATAAATCAAAATGTGATTTTTATATTCCCAGTAAAGCCAAAGGACTAATTTTGCAAAGTATTGAATTTACTCCCAATGAAAGAATAATCTTACAAATTCAGTCATCCATTAAATAAACTTTGTTGAGTTCTTGCAAGTCTCCAGAAGGAAGGTTTTCTCTGGCCTGACTCTCTCTCTTAGGCACTTCCCCATGTGTCTGGGCTAACCAAGGTTAATGGTAAACCTGAGGCTCAGCTCAGAATCACACAGGATGGAAGCTGATGTCATACACATGAATGTCAATGGATGATGGGATGCTCCACTGGGATCCAAAGCTCGAAGTGATGCTCAGAACTCCCAGTGTGCTGAGTAGTTCCCTGAGGTCAACCTAGTTCTAGGTAATGGAGGAGGGTACTTACTTCAAGTCATAGAAGGAGCATAATGGAAGGCCTGGGAGTGTGGTCAGAGGGCTGGGAGAATATTTAGGAGGTAAGGCCATAGTAAGGGGCTGGGAGTGTTGCCCTTGGCTGGGAAATGTTCAGAGTGTTAAGAGCATGGTGAAGCAGTGGGGGTGTAGATCTTAGAGACAGACTTCTAGGGTTTGACCCGTGTCACCTCTTTTAGCTCTTTGACATTGGACAAATCATTGAATTCCTCTAGACTTCAGTTTTCTCTCCTATAAAATGGATGTGATAATAACAATACATTGTTGAGCTGGGGTCATACTTGAATGAGTTAATATTTGTAAAGTGCCAAGAAGAGTTCAAGCTCATAGGAATTGCCTTGCAAGTGATTGTCACACAAAATAAAGAACTAAAACAACATTTGTTTGATGAAGGGCTGTTCATCATTAACAACCCCATCATATAATATTGAGTTGAATAAAAAATATTTATCAAACACTTACCAAGTCCAAGGAACTTAGTCGAGATTCTCTCTTTAAGTATTTATAAAGCATTTTTGAGGAACAAGAAGGAATGTAACCAACTATGTGCACTGGAACTTTTATAATAAACACAAATAAACACTTTTATAATAAACACAAGAGGTAGATCCAACATGGGGTCAAGGGTGACTTTCTAACAGCAGGTGGCAGTTTTTGACGAAGTAGGAGGAAGGTTGAAATTTCCACTGAAGCCACCAGTGATTAGTGCTTGGTTGGAGTTGACACCACCCAGCACCTGTAAGTCAGATATCTCTCCTAAGATACTGACTCCTTCTCCCCAGACTAGTCAAACTACAAAACCCTTAGTCTGATTCTGTCTTAGAGTATAAACTGGGGTGATATTTTTTCAACTTGCATATACCACAGCCATCCATTATCAGTGAAATCACAGTAAATTCAGGTTAAATCGATAGTAACTATTTTGTCTCCTCAAGACTCATCTTAACAAAATTATGGACCAGGTGAGGTATGTTGTTCAGGTCTTCACATGTATTATTTCTTTTAACCCTC
The DNA here is from genome assembly GCF_000956105.1 of Propithecus coquereli. NCBI lineage: Eukaryota > Metazoa > Chordata > Mammalia > Primates > Indriidae > Propithecus > Propithecus coquereli. The sequence continues at coordinate 315,762 of NW_012153097.1, read as the reverse complement.
AGAACAACCCTATGAGAAAGGCCTATTATTATTTCCAACCTGTGGATGAGGGAACAGGAGCTTGGAAGATAATATAACCTGCCCAAGATCACACAGGAAGTAAAAGTTGAATCTGGTTTAAAACACAGCCTTGCTCTGCAACCATTATACTGCTAAGCAGAGGACTGAGGGGTGACTTTTCATCCCTTATGAATTTTGGCTCTGCTTTCTGACACCCAAGCTAATTACCTACCAGGGCTGGAGTGAGTCAACACACTCCCTAGAGAGCCCTCAGTGTCTTTCCCAGGCCACAGTCCTGTTTTTAATCTCTTCTTCAGGGGCTACAAGAGACAACCTGGGTGTGGCAAGAGCTTGTGGTGCCAATTTCATCAACAGTTGTAACCGTTTATTCTCCACATAGAGAGCCTAATGTCTCCCTTGATGAGCTGCAGGACACAGAGGGAGGTGTAGAAGAGTTCAGAGCCCCTAGGAGGGGACAAGAACAGACTCACTCATGATGACAAGGTAACCCAACACTGGAGAGAGAAATCACTGTTCCTAGGCTTATGTGGGAAGGCGTGAAGGTGAGAATCGATTTGTGAGGCTGTATATGGGGTAATATTCTGTAAGTGCTTTAGGTACAGGCTCCAAGATCTATGTTAGAATCTTCATGAGCAGCTGCATGAGAACTGAATGAATGGTCACATCCCAGGGGCAGAATATATTTGAAAGTTACATAAATCATCTGTATTTATGTGCACACAGTTTATAGTGTTACTATACTAAACAGCTACTATTCAGTCAGCAACTAGTCAGTCTGAGCAAAATATTAATAGTTAAGCTAATTGTATCTAAATATAGATTAAATCCTTGTGTCCTACAATGGGGCTTAAGGCACCTTTGTTGTTTTCTAACCTTTGAGAGGAGATTCTAACCAAGCCAAGTTTCAATAAAATTCTAACCAAGCCAAGTTTCAATCTAAATTTATTCAATACGCATCATAAATATTTGAAACACAGGCTGAAGAGTTATATACTTGACAATATATACTTAAATTCATGCTTGAATTTTAAATTCGACATATACTCATGAAAGCCTATTATGAGCCAGGGCAAAGCTGCATAGAAATCTCTCCCTAGTTGCTCTTCTGTGAGATGATCTGAGCTCATTTGCTCACCCTGACACAATGCTGTCAAGTCTAAAAATTGCCTTTTCAGTGCTTCAGTTTAGAATACTTATGTGATCATCTTATCTATAGCTGGAAAAATCATAATGATCATTCTGATTTTGTACTGGTCACTTCCACTCCATTTGAAGGTGAGCTCCACTCCACTCCTTGCTGAGATGCTGTAGGACTTAACTGTGCAGAGAGGATGAATGCTGAGGGGCAGTGCCAGAGACCCACAGACTCTTGGCATTTCATTGGGAAGTGCCAGTGGGTTTCCTGGGAGCCAACATCAAAGTAAGCAGGAGGGGCATGCAATCAAAGCAGTCGCTATACGGGATATCAGTTTGCATTAACAGGATGCTCTGCTCTATCCCTGTTCCTCCTACTCTTTCCATATGCATAGAAGTATCTTGTCTTCTTGTGTATCTTTCCATTCAGTTATTTCATAAATATTGATTGAGTGCTAAGTAGCAGGCAACTTCCAGATACTGCCAGTATACAGTGGTGAACCACTTTTTTGCCCTCAAGAAACCTACATTTTCATGGAAGAGACATGAATATGCAAATAAACATAAACATGCAAATAGATGTTTCACAAGATTTCAGATGGTGATAATGAGTATGAAGGGACTTAAAGCAGGGATGAAGGATGAAGCCAGCCAGTGGTGTGCGTTAGATAGAGTGGCCAGGCAATGACTCCAAGGGAGTGAAGTTCAGGAGGGAGTGGAAGGAACAATGCCTCTCCTCTCACACCCCCTACTTTGGACTCTGCTACCATCCCTATCTCTTCTCTTCTCAGATTTCCCTCCTGCCTTTCTCTCATCCCACCTTCTCTATTTCTCAACATCTTTCTATGTTAATTGGCAGGTATAGAAAACTGAATTATTTATTTTCACTCATTGAATAATTGTGCTCCTGATAATTTATTTATTTTTTATTTTTCAGGGGGACAAGGGTCTTCCTGTGTTGCCCAGGCTAGACTGCAGTGGCATTATCATAGCTCACTGAAGCCACAAATTCCTGGGCTTAAGTTATCCTCCTGTCCCAGCCTCCTGATTACCTGGAATTACAGGTGCGCACCACCACACCTGGCTAATTTTTCTATTTTCTGCAGAGATAGGGTCTCCCTATGTTGCTCAGTTTGGCCTCAAACTCCTGGCCTCAATTAATCCTCCTGTCTCACCCTCCAAAAGTGCTAGAATTACACGCATGAGCCACTGCACCTAGCCTGATAATGTATTTTAAAAGCAAGATAATTACAATTATTTTATTTATTTATACTTTAAAACAAAGCTGTTAAAATATGTTTACATTAATCAAACAAAAACTTAGAAAGTGTTTTCTGTTTGTGTTTACTCTTTATTCATTGTTTTCTTGAAAACTGACTCTTTTTAGATGACAGGTTTTTTCCTCTCCAGTGTAAACCAGTTCTGTGTCAATTAACAAGAACATAAACAATCCCACAAAATCAGGTCAAGATAAAAATTATTATTTAATTTAGAATTTCTAGAAAGAAAACAACACCTTCAGTTACCCCTTGTCAATTTCTGAATGTCCTTGAATCTAACTCAATATTTCCAAAATAGTGTTCCACTAAACCTAACGGACCAGGGAGTGTTAATAAGTGTAATGGGAAAAACAAGCTCATTGTCAAACTACAGAAGATACTGGATAGCAATTGTAGACTTTTTTTTACCTGCAAGATTTTCCAGAATCTTTATTATGCTATTACAAGCCTCTGCAAGTGAGACAGAGTAAGCAATGTTTCACAAACCTATTTTGCAACATGTCTTACAAGAATGCTCTTTGGAATATCTATCTTAAGTACTCCAGTTATGCCTTTCCAGTGTCATCAGACAAAGCTTGACAACTGATGCTTTAATTCTGTATCTTTGAGATGGCTAAAGACTGGATGATTGTAATTTTATGTACATTTGGTATCATGTTAATAAAATATCTGGAATATTGAACAAATGATTCTTTTTTCATGTTTATTTTCTAGTACTGGGATGCACAATTGTGCTGTAAGGAAAAAATGATGATGAACCATACTTTTAAAAAACACAGTAACAATAGATAAGAAATTCCTATGAAGGCTATTCAAATCCATTTCATCTGGACTCTGCACCATGACGGTTCTTGGCCATCTTAATTTTTGCTTGCCTCATCCTCATCATAAGGAAATAAGACAAATGCCTATAAAAGATGAACAAAGCCAAATTTTTAGATAAGATGATACAGAATGTTATAGAAGGATTTGCTTAAATGGCTATATTTATTGCATGGGAGAAGGTGACATGGCAGAGAAACAGAGAAGAAAACAAGCAGTTTTTGCAGGAATTATTCATTGGAACTTGATGTGCACTTTCTCAGAAACTAAGACTGGAATTTTCAAAGTCTGATATACTTCCGATCAGTCTACATTGGCTGATTTATCACATAGACTCCAAGGGTCAGTTAAAGCTGACTTCAAGGCATTCTTGGTCAGTCCCAAGGGTTAGGGCCATCTCTTATCCTACTTGTGGCTGATCATGCCACCTACCTTGTCCTCTCTGAGTCCCCTGGGGGCAACTCTAGATGTAGGGGTGAATCTGGAAGTGAGATGTAGGCAGAAGCTCCAGATGGCATCAGTGATTGTGCATTAGTAACTGTGTCCACACTGGATTATGTCTGGGTGCTCTCTGGACATCACATTCCCAAAATGTATGGGGATATTGTTACTGACTAAAAATTATACTTGTAATCCTTATGAAATTATAGCAACATTGTGCTGAACAGTACAGTAATATGATGACCAAAATCAATAGTTTTCAATTCTTTTGTTTGTCCTTCCAGATAGATTGCTAAATCATATTGTTAAAAAATACTAACAAATGAGGATGCTTTTCTGCTTTCAAATACAGTTTGATAATTTGGATTCATTTAGTAAATACATGAGTTTCAGAAGTAAATCCAAATCAATGATACTTTTATTTGGGAAGAGTGACTTTGTGGTGTGTGTTTTTCTCTGTGATCCTCCAGAGTAAGCCAGCAGACCAAGACATGGGGCGAAATAATGGATCCTCCACAACAGATTTCATTCTCCTGGGCCTATTCTGTGACTCCCAGTCTCCTGGCCTCTTCATATCCATTGTCCTCCTAATTCTTGGGGTGGCCATCATGGGAAACTCTCTCCTGACCCTGCTAATCTGGGGCAATGCCCACCTGCACACCCCCATGTACTTCCTGCTCAGCCAGCTCTCCCTCATGGACCTGACACTAATCTGCACCACTGCCCCCAAGATGGCCATCAACTTCTTCTCAGGATACACAGGCATCTCTCATGTTGGCTGTGGAGTCCAAATATTTCTTTACTTGATGCTAAGAGTGGCTGAATGTGTTTTGCTGACTCTTATGGCCTTTGACCGCTACTTGGCCATCTGTAGCCCCCTGAGATACCCAGTTATTATGACCCCCAGAGTTTGCGTGCAAATGGCCACCTGGTCATGGACTGGGGGTGTGCTTGTCTCCCTGGTGCACACAGTTTATGCCATGCACTTCTCTACTTGTGGTTCTAGGAAAATTCATCATTTCTATTGTGAGGTCATGGCCCTTTTGAAGCTCTCTTGTGAGGACATCTCTACTTATGAGACGGTGGTGTTGGTGTCCGGCATTGTTTTCCTTCTCATCCCCTTTGGACTCATCCTGACCTCCTATATCCTAATCTTGCTAACTGTTCTCCACATGAACTCACCGGAGGGCAGGAAGAAAGCTGTGGCCACCTTCTCTTCCCATCTGGGTGTGGTCAGCCTCTACTTTGCTCCAGCCATGATCATCTACATGACCCCAGGTTCCTCTCTGCCCCCAGAGGTGGACCAGCATCTCTTTGTGTTTGATGCCATAATCACCCCCATGCTGAACCCCCTAATTTACAGTTTGAGGAATAAGGAGGTGTTTGGGGCTCTGAGGAATGTTCTGGGAGGAAGTCTGATGTTTAAACAGGAAAGATGACTTGATTTTATTGAGAGTAATAATAGAGCTTCCTATGGGCCAGGATAGTTGTGAAATTGGCTCATTCAGTCTTCACAGTGATTTATTGTAGAGGATGCTGTTATTATCTACATTTTGCAGATACGGAAACTGAGTCCCATGGTCACATAGACAGTGATTGGGAGATCCAGTTTGGAAGCCAAACAGCCTGCATTTCTATGTACTGCTTCTTAAAAGCCTGGATTCCTTATTCCTTTTTAAGACACTGACCAGGCAAGTGTAAAACATGAACCTTACTCCTTTATATTTCACTGTATCACCAGCAAATAAATTATTTTTTGATAAATTCTTTTAAAACATTTTAAAGGGACAAAATTGTATATATTTATGGTTTACAACATTATGTTTTGTTATATGCTTACATCGTGGAATGGGTAAATTAAACTAATTATCATATGTATTATCTCACATAACTGTCATAGTTTTTGGTTAGAATATTGAAAATTTACCCTATTACCAATTTTCAAGTACACAGTATACTTTTATTAACTATAATCAGTATGGTATACAATAGATCTCTCGAACTCATTCCTTCTGTCTAACTGAAATTTTGTATCCTTTGACCAACATCAGCCCCAGCTCTCCCTTTTCCCATCTACTGGTAACCACCATTCTACTCTCTGCACCAGTGAGTTTGACTTTATAAGACTCTATTTATACGTGAGAGATCATGCAGTATTTGTGTTTCTGTGCCTATTTCACTTAGCGCTCTCCAGGTTCATCAATATTTTTGCAAGTGACAGAATTTCCCTCTTTTTAAAGGCTGAATAGCATTTCTTTATATATATTTATCATATTTTATTTATCCCTTCATCTATTGATGGACACTTATGTTGATTCCATGTGTTGGCTGTTGTTAATTGTGCTGCAGTGAACATGGGAGTGCGGATATCTCTTCAACATACTGATTTCAATTTATTTGACTATATACCTAGAAGTGGGATTACTGGATCATATGGTAGTATCATTTTTACAACTTTTGAGAAAACTCTCTATTGTTTTCCATAACAGCTGAACTAATTTACATTTTAATCCATAGTATACAAGGTTTCCCTTTTCTCGATATTCTCAACAACACTTATGTTTCATCTTTTCATAAATGCTATTCTAAAAGATGTGAAGTGATATCTCATTATGGTTTTCATTTGTATTTTACTGATGATTAGTGATGTTGAGAATTTTTTCATATCCCTATTGGCCATTTGTATGACCTCTTTTGACCAGCAGGTAATTCTTACATTTTTAATAAGCTAATTGTCTTGGACTGGGTAAAAATATATATGGCTCACTGATATTTATGGGGAAGGCCCTTATAAAGTCTTCCTCCAACGAATTGGATCAACAGACTCATTTGAGAGCCCTGCTAAAAATCCATCATCCTTGTTTTCACACTAGACCTACTGAGTCAAAACTTCCTTGGAGAACCTCAAAGAATAGCCAGGGATTCTGTCTTTGTAACAAGCACCACGGAAAATCTTGGGGTCAGGTATATTTGTGAAACTCTGCTCTGTGGTTCTTCATCCTCTTCTCCCTTCCTTTTACCCTGTACTTCATCCTTACTGGAATATTCCAACACTTGAAAAAGGCTTCACAAATACTCCTGATCTCTTCTGGCCTGGTATGGCTCTCACCCACCCTGACTATCCATTGATATTCCCTAAACCTACAGCTGGATGTGTCAGCTCCTCCCTCACTGTGTCCTCAGGACTCACCTCTATCTTTAGAAAATCCCCTACTTTGTTTTGGGATGCCTGCATGTCTTTACCAAGAGAAGGTCAGATCTTGAGAACAGAGTCTTGGTCTGAGTCATTTCTGCATGCACCACAGTTCTTTGTGTCTGTACATGACCAGTAAAGTTGAGATGAATTGGTGAATATTTGTCTTAAGTCCCAATCTGAGTCCTCACATGGTTTCATGGAATCCCCTTAGCAGATATGAATTCCTAGGCCAGGTGGAAGGCTGCCTCTGATGCCTTAGATGTGGGAGCATATGAAACCAGACTGGAAATAACACTAACATTCATCAGATTCATTCACACATTTGCCCTTTTGGTTCTTTGTGATCTGTTTTCAGGAACTTGTTTTTGGCCTTCATTGTTGCAACACAGTATGTACCAAAATTCTCAATGTATCACCTGCTCACTAATTGCTAATTGTGCATTTAGTTTTTTTGAACATTTAAATAATTTTGACAGAGTTAATATTATATTACAATAAAATTAAGTAACAAATAATCTATTAATGTTTTCACTCTATTGTAGAAATAAAAATTAAGAACATAATATTTTATCACAAAGTGCAAAGTCATTCAAGGGTTATAGCAGAGCCAAGAAAAACAATGACCATATAGAAAAACAACACTCAGAACTGAGGACTTCACTCACTTTACAAGGGTTAAGTTGGGAAAAATATATACATATATATGTAAAAGAACTAAAAATAAAAAAATGAGTAAAGTTAATTTTTATGTAAAAAATAAAAACAAAACAAAATAAAAAACTGAGGATGTCAAGTTTAAATTATTCCAATTGTATATCTTCAGGGAACTTCAAAATACAATGGAAGGCCTCAAGAACAGAATGGATCATGCAGAGGAAAGAATCTCAGAGCTTGAAGACAATGTCTTTGCGCTGAACAAATCAGATGAAGAAAAAGAACTCAGAAGCAAGAGACAAGACCAAAGCCTTCAAGACGTGTGGGATTATGTAAAGAAACAGAACCTTAGGATCATCGGTCTTCCAGAGAGAGAAGAAGAAGATACTCAAGGGCTGGAAAACTTATTTCATGAAATACTGGAGGAAAATATGCCAGGCCTGGCCAGAAATCTGGACATCCAGATTCAAGAAGCACACAGAACTCCCGGGAGACTCAACGTGAAAAGGCAATCACCACGTCACGTAGTTATTAGACTGACCAAAGTAAATACGAAAGAAGCAATTCTTCGAGCAGCGAGATGAAAGCAACAAATAACCTATAAAGGAAAGCCGATCAGATTAACTGCTGACTTCTCATCTGAAACCCTACAAGCCAGAAGGGACTGGGTCCCTATCCTTAATCTTCTAAAACAGAATAATGCCCAACCCAGAATTCTTTATCCGGCAAGATTAAGCTTCATCTACAAGGGAGTAATAAAATCCTTCCCAGACAAGCAATCACTGATAGATTTTGCAAAGACCAGACCAGCCCTACAGGAAGTACTCAGTCCTGCATTACACACTGAACAGCACAATAGACACTCTTCAAAGTAAAATCATTCAAGAGTTAAAGCCTAGAACGTGGACTTCATGATGGCTCAAGGAGCAAAACAAAACAACAGAATCTGGTGTCATTACTAGAGATAACCTGCCTTCAAGTCCGCAGAAGCATTCTAGTAACTGGGACAGATTGATAATAACCCTTTTCACAGAGATATGACTGTCCCAAATCAGGCCTAATCTATTCTTTGCCCACCGCTGCCCCACGCTTTAAAGTTTATTCCCAGCCACTCACCCAGCAACTTTTGTCATCTGTAAAGGGCCACCGCATATGTGGTCTATGTGTCTTGGGACAGTACCTGTATATTTCTTCTGGGCTCTTTTATGTTGCTATTTGGAATCGGTGTGTTTAGTGAACTTTGAGGGTTTTTTTTTTTTTTTAATAGGCCTTGGGCAACATGCGGCACCTCTGAGTGGTTTACTTGCTCACCTTTTTTTTTTATTGTATTTCAGCATATGATAGGGGTACAGATGTTTAGGTTACGTATGTGCCCTTGTCCCCCCTCCCCACCCAAGTCCGAGCTTCAAGCATGTCCATCTACTTATTTTTGAGGGCACAGACTCTGAGGTCTTCGGTTCACCCTCACTACTGCAACTGATCAATGTTTGTTTTACAAAGCAGTATGAAGCAAGAGCAGACACCGGCCATTGCAATGGTAGGAAAAGCAGGCATTCTTCAGCCATGCAGATCCCAAGGCCCAGCTGCATCATGCTGGGCACACCACATGGGACATCTTATCTGTATAGCAAGGATGTTGGTACTTTCCCCACCAGGACTGCTGTGATGATTCAGTAAGTCAGACTACTTAAGGGTCATTTCCTGAAACTGATGTCAAGTAAACATCAGTTTCTACTTGTGCTAAATAAGAAAGCACTTTTCTAAACACATGTACAAACTAATATATATTATATCAGACAGGCTGTTGTTAATAATCTCTATATCTGTCTATCCATCACCTATCTATCTAATTAGCCCATCTGTTGCTCCCACTTCCATGCACTCAGAGTATCTTTGTCCTTCTATTATATAAAGCACATGGCTAGGAGTTCAGGTTCGGAGTGCTTAGGACCTCTGTGCCTCAATTTATTCATGTGTTCAATAAGTCTAATTATAGAACCTTACTAGTAGGATTACTGTGGGGATTATCTCACTTTATATGAGAAAATTTTAAAAGTGTGCTGGTACACTGTCACGATTTGATAAATGCTGCTATTGTCATCACTATTTGCTCTTTCTTCTCACAGGTAAGTCCTTGGGATTCATCATTCAGGATTTTCTCAGTCTGAGGAGTTCATAGTAGGAGTGGTGCATGAAGAAAAGCACCATAGAGTCTGAAAGCTAGGATGGAAGGAAGCCCAAACCTGTACATGCTGGGGGTCCTGAGAGACAGGATGCTTGTATTGAATCTTGGAAGTCATATGAATGTAAAGCAAAAGGGTGACAGTGTTCTATAGGCAGAGGGACAGGTGCAAAGGCCCTGAGGCTTGCCATAGCATGGAGGGTCTGGGAATGGTGAGCAGGATATGTTGACTACACCTATGGAGGTAGAATATGACCACAGATAGGGCCAGCTGACTGCAGTCCTAACCTCTGAGTTAAGACATCCCTCCCTTTCCAGCACCACTTTTTTGTTTTCATTTTTAATCCCAGTAGGAAAGACTCAGCTAGAGCTGGCACTGGGAAGAGAAATGGGGATACAGAGATGAATAACTCCTGGGTCAAGCAGCTTGCCCCGTGGTGAGTGAGATGAATGCATACAAGAGGCCATTTCCCTAATGTTGAAGGGTGATGATGGAGGTGTGTTTAGAACAGCAGAGAAAAAATGAAGACTGATATGTAGCCTGATATGCGAGTTTAGGTGAGGCTTTGTAGAGGAACTGTTTTCTCCCAGGGTATTGAAGGACAGGTAAAGTGAGCCTGAGGAAGAAGAAGAGAAGCCAGGTGGAATAGGGTAAACCATGCTCCTAGCAATGGAAGGCCTGTGTAAGCAGGAATCGGGAACACTGAACCTTTACTGAGTGTGCTGGGTAGGGCAGGGCTCCAGGGCCACCATTGGCTACTCAGGCTTGTTCAGACCAGAGAAGAATCATGTTCACAAGGGTCTACATGTTTATTATTTTTTTGTCTGATGAAGTTCAGCTTGGTCTGAAGAGTCAGGTTAATTAAAGTCTGGGGCCTTTTTTTGAGCCACAACCCTCCCCTGAGACTCAGTATCTCTAACATTGGCATTGCCCTGTATTTAATCCCTATTCTATTTGGAATTTGGACCATAGAATAGTCAAGGCTGAAATGTGTTCACTTTTAGCAGCCCTTGGCTGGCATTTTAGGTTGTCTTTCCACACTGGCCACGTTGGCTCACTGTCCAAAGGGAAGCAGCAACATGTAGAGGAAAAGGGTGAGTCCCTCTGCCTTTACAAGAGGCAACCCCAGGAGGGCTTGAGTGAAGAGCTGTGAGCTTAGTTAGCTTACTGGAGAAACGATGATCTGAATCATGTGCCAATACTCTTATCTCATGTTGGATAGATTTGTCCCTGATTAAGAGTTAGTTGATAAATTAACTGAAATAGCAGCTGTTCAGGCCAGAGTGAGCAAACCCTTTAGCATGGTGGCCACATTCTGATCTCACCACCCATGTTGCATTGTCTGGCTGCGCCAGGTTGGGTAATTGTGCCTTGACATACCATGTTCTGTATTCCTCAACCTACGTGGACCAAGTTCCAGATTAAGGCTAAATAGCTCCCCACACACACACACACAAACATACACACTGTACCTTCATAGAGAAATCTCAAGAGGGGGGATTTTGTGTGTGTGTTTTTTGTCTTCTAAACCTTTGTGTCTATGGTGTTATTTTTTGCTATTATTTTTTGTTTCTTTGACAGAGACATAAACTGAGGCTGGTCATCTCTGGCCTCTGTACCAGCTCCTGTGTCCACCATACTGTTCCTGTTCTCCAGGACTTCCCAGAGGCCCCTCTGAGCTGGCCTGTGGGGTTTGGGGAGCCCCCAGGTGGGAGGTAGGGCCACAGGTTAGCTAGGGGGTCTCCCACCAGGCCCAAATGAGCAGAGCCCCAAGGCTGCCTGATGCTCCCTGAGCCCATGCTGTGGCTAGTGGGACAGTCCTGGTAGCTGGCATCAGCATCCGAGCCTGGCTCAGGTACTGGGGCAGAGGTCTGGGTGGAATCTCAGCCCCAAAGTCCCTGACCTTTATGTCTTTCCACCCCCAACCCCATGTGTTTGTAAATACTCTGGCATCTTTGGGCCCTGAGAAGGTTTTTAAATGTGTTATTCACTTCTCTAAACATGACAATTACTAAAAAATAAACAAAAGTTTAGAGGAAAAAAAAAAGCCTAAATAGCTACGATGATCAGATGCCTTGGAGTGACCTTTGGGAGAGTGGCTTTTTAGCAAGGAGAGGTGGAATGCAGATGGCAAGAAAGTCCTTCCACACTTTTCTTTTCTTTCTCTTCTTTTAAAAATCTCAGATGGTCAGGGGAAAAAAGCCCCTGAAATATCTAATTCCTTAGGGCTCTAAGGATTCATTGAGATAGAGGAGAACCGTAATCTCTCCTTGAGTCCTGATGGTGGATGAAGTCTGGAGAAAGGGGATTGGGATGTAAGTGGGCCAGTATCATGATCTATAATAAAACTTTTTGAATGCCCTGTACAAAATATGAAAAAAATGGGGCATCTTGATATACTGCTCATACATTGACAAAGAATATTTGCGGTATTGATTATTGATAATTACATCCATTTATCAAATGCTTACCAATTGCCAGGCACTGTGCTAAAGGCTTTATATGTATTTCCTAACTGAGTCCTTGAAACACACCTCCAGGACAGGCATTTGGAGAATGGTTAAGTGCATGGGCTTTGGAGCCAAACCCTGCCTCTGTAGTTGGGAGCTCTGTGCCTTTGATAAGTGGTTTACCTTCTCTACACTTTATGTTCTCACATGGAATTGTTTGTGAAAAATAAATGAGTACTTAAGCGTCAAACATTTAGAACCATACCAGAATGTGATGAGAGTCTAGTTTTGCTAACATTATTTTTGTTACTTGTACTTCCCAGAAGAGGAAACCAGAGCTTCAAAAAGCCCAGTAACTTTATTGAGATATTTTTGGATAGTGAACAAAAACCCCAGTGACGACATGGCCCTCTTCTCACTTCTTGGCACCAGCCACAGGGCCATGGAGCTTGCTCTTCCCTCAGCCCCACACGGTAGTAAAACCAGTGCCTTTTCCTCCTTTGGATCCCATTTTAGATGCTTTTTAAGAAAGATCCTCCCTGGTCACCTCATCTAAAACAGGTGAATTATGTGGATTCCAGCTCTGTCCTTTGTAGTGTTTACTGCCACTGTAATATTAATAATTTATTTGCTTGCTTGCTTGATACTGTCTTTTCTGATGAATATCATCTACCTGAATATAGTCATCTCCTCATGGTGATATCCTAGGACATAGTCAATATATGTAGAAGGCATTCAGTAAATATTACATCTAATAAAGATTTCAGGTCAGAGAAATGAGAAGTGCTTGAAATCTTTAGTCTAACGATCTGGATTATAAATCACACATAGGAACATGAGCCCACTAGTTTTTCCCCAGCTTATCTTTTCCAACTGGCATTTGGACTGTGTAATCATTGCAAGGTGAGTTTCAAGTGACACATTGGTCAGGGTTTGGTAGGACCAGGGAGTAAGCCAGGATTGAGAGAATCCCAAAAGGACAGAGACAGAGGAAAACATGCCATCAGAAGAAGTTCAAGTACTGAGGGAAGGGTGGATGCTTCATATACAAAAAGATTTAGCCATTACACAATGTATATATACTTCAAAACATCATGTTATGCATGATAAATACATAAAGTTTTGTCTGTCAATTTAAAAATAAATAAATAATAAAAATAAAATATCAACAGACTAATCAGATGTAATTAAAATTGTCACTCCAATAAATTTAATTTAAGAAATCTATCTTTTTTACCGAAGAATCTAGAAATTTGAGATTCTTTTTTCCCATGTCTCCCAGTTTTCTGCGAGGGAAGGCAAAATTACATTCTGACATTTGTTGCTTATAGAACCATCTTTCCAAACCACAAATGATTAGCTACAACATACTCTTTCATAAAATCTGATGCTGCTACCAGTATTTTTTTTCTTTTTTATTTCAGCATATTATGGGAGTACAAATGTTTACACTATGTATATTGCCTCTGCCCCACCCAAGTCAGAGCCTCAAGCATATCCATCCCCCAGACAGTGTACACCGCACCCATTAGGTGTGTATATACCCACCCCCTCCTCCCCCCTCCCATCTGTCTGACACTTGATGAATGTTATTACTACATATGCACTTAAGTGTTGATCAGTTAAAACCAATTTGATGGTAAGTACATGTGGTGCTTGTTTTTCCATTCTTGGGATACTTAACTTGGTAGAATGGGTTCCAGCATCATCCAGGATAATACAAGAGGTGCTATATTACCATTGTTTTTTGTGGCTGAATAGAACTCCATGGTATATATATACCACATTTTATTAATCCATTCATATATTGATGGGCACTTGGGTTGTTTCCACATCTTTGCAATTGTGAATTGTGCTGCTATAACCATTCAAGTGCAGATGTCTTTTGTTCTTTTCAGTAGATGGCCAGTAATGGGATTGCTGGATCAAATGGTAGTTCTACTTGTATCTCTCTGAGGTATCTCCATATTGCTTTCCACAGAGATTGTACTAGTTTACAGTGTCACCCAGAAGTGTATGAGTGTTCCTATCTCTCCGCAATCATGCCAACATTTATTGTTTCAGGACTTTTTGGTAAAGGCCATTCCCACTGGAGATAAATGATATCTCATTGTGGTTTTGATTTGTGTTTCCCTGATGATTAGAGATGTTGAGCATTTTTTCATGTTTGTCGTCCATTATTGTGTCTTCTTTTGAAAAGTTTCAGTTCTTATACTTTCACACCTTAGGTTTAAGTCTGTTACCCACTGTGAGTTGATTTTTGTGAGAGGTGAAAGGTGCAGATCCTGTTTCAGTCTTCCATGTGTGGCTATCCAGTTTTGTCAGCACCATTTATTGAATAAGGATTATTTTCCCCAGTGTATGTTTTTGTCTGCTTTGTCAAAGATTAGATGGCTATATGAGGATGGTTTTATAAATGGGTTCTCAGTTCTATTCCACTGGTCTGTGTTCCTGTTCTTGTGCCAGTACCATGTGGTTTTAGTTACTATAGCCTTGTAGTATAGTTTGAAGTCTGGTAAATTGATGCCTCCCAGTTTGTTCTTTTTGCCTAGGATTGCTTTTTCTATATGCGGTCTGGTTCCACACGAAGTGTAAAATTATTTTTTATATATCTGTGAGAAATGATGTTGGCATTTTAATAGGGATTGCATTGACTCTGTATATCATGTTGGGTAGTATAGACGTTTTAACAATGTTGATTCTGCCAACCCACGAGCATGATATGGTTTTCCACCTGTTTACATCCTTTGCTATTTCCTTCCTCAGTGTTTCGTAGTTCTACATGTAGAGGTCTTTTACTTCCTTAGTTAAATATATTCCTAGTTATTTTACTTTCTTTGTTTCTATTGTGAAGGGTATTAAGTCTTTGATTTGGTTCTCAGTTTGATCGTTGTTGGAGTATTGATTTCTATACATTGATTTTGTAATCTTAGACTTTGCTGAATTTGTTTATCAATTCCAGTAGTCTCATTGCAAAATCTTTGGGGTTTTCTAGGTATAAGATCATATGGTCAGCAAAGAGAGATAGTTTGACCTCTTCCCCCCCCATTTGGATGCCCTCTTGTGTGATTGCTCTGACTAGGACTTCCAGCACTATGTTGAATAGGAGTGGTGAGAGAAGGCAATCTTGCTTGGTTCCAGTTCTAAGCGGGAATGAATTCCTTTTTTCCCCATTCAGTATGATGTTGGCTGTGGGTTTGTCATATATGGTTTGTATCATTTTTAGGTAAGCCCCGTCTATGCCTATTTTGTTAAGCATTTTATCATAAAAGGGTGTTGAATTTTGTCAAATGCTTTTTCTGCGTCTATTGAAAGGATCATATGGTCTTTGTTTTTGCTTCTATTTATGTGGTGAATTACATTTATAGATCGGTGTATGTTGAACCATCCCTGCATCTCTGGAATGAAGCCCACTTGGCCATGATGGATTATATTTTGATAAGCACCTGAATTCGGTTTGCCAGGATTTTGTTGAAAATTTTTGCATCTATATTCATAAGGGATATTGGTCTGTAGATTTCTTCCTTGCGTCCTTTTCTGGTTTTGGTGTCAGGGTGATGTTGGCTTCATAAAATGTGTTTGGGAGGATTCCTTCCTTCTTAATGTTGTACAATAATTTCTGTAGGATAGGCACCGGTTCTTCTTTGTAGGTCTGGTAAAATTCTGGTATGAAACCAACTGGTACAGGACTTTTCTTTTTAGGAAGGTTTTTTTTTATTGCTGTTTCAATTTCTATCCTTGATATTGGTCTGTTCAGGAATTCTACTTCTTCCTGATTGATCCTAGAGAGGCAGTGTATTTCTAAAAATTTGTCCATTTCCTCCATATTTTCCAGTTTGTGTGCATAGAGGTTTTTATAGTATTGATAGATGATATTTTGTATTTCCATGGCATCAGTTGTAATTTTTCCTTTTTCACTACTAACAGAGTTTATTAGAGTTCTTTCTTTTCTACTTTTCATTAATCTGGCCAAAAGTATGTCAATTTTTTCAAAGAACCAACTTTTTGTTGCATTTATCTTCTGTATAGTTTTTTTGTTTATCAATTTCATTTAGTTCTGCTTTGATCTTAGTTATTTCATTTCTTCTGCTGGGTTTGGGGTTGGTTTGCTCATCCTTTTCCAGTTCTTTGAGATGGTTCATTAGATTGTTTATTTGCAATCTTTCTGTCTTTTGGATATAGGCATTTATGGATATAAATTTTCCTCACAGGACTGCTTTAGCTGTGTCCCACAGATTTTGATAACTTTTGTCATTTAGTTCAAAGAATCTTTTGATTTCCATCTTGATTTCCTCATTAATGAAATAATCATCCAGCAAAGGTTGTTTAGTTTCTATAAGTTTGTGTAGAAATGAGAAATACTATTGGAGTTGATTTCTAATTTTATTCCACTGTGGTCTGAGAAGGTGCATGGTATAATTTCTATTTTTTGAAATTTGTTGAGACATGCTTTGTGGCCTAGGATATGGTCAATCTTAGAGAATGTCCCATTAGCTGATGAGAAAAACATATATTCAGTGGTTTTTGGATAGAATGTTCCGTAAATGTCAGTCAGCCCCATTTGTTCCAGAGTTCTGTTTAATCCATTATTTATTTGTTAATTTTCTGTTTGGAGGATCAGTTCTGTGCTGTCAGAGGGGTGTTGAAGTCTGCTGCTATTATGGTGTTGCTGTTTATCATTTTGTTTAGATCAAGTGGGATATGCTTTATGAATCTGGGTGCACCTGAGTTGGGTGCATAAATGTTTAGAATTGTTATGTCTTCTTGTATAACTATACCCTTCACCATTATTTAGTGACCCTCTTTGTCTTTCATTACTTTTGTTGATTTCGAGACTAAGTTATCTTAAATGAGAATCACCATGCCAGCTTACTTTTGGCTTCTGTTTGCTTGAAATATTGTTTTCCACCCCTTAACCTTGAGTCTTTATGCATCCTTGTGGGTTAGATGTGTTTCCTGAAGACAGCAGATACTTGGCTTGTGTATATTGATCCATTTGGCCAGCGTATGTCTGTTTAGTGGGCATTTCAAGCCATTTACATTTATTGAGAGAATTCAAATGTGGGGCAGATTTCCGTTCATCCTGTTGAGTTGAACTTTGTTGCTTTGTTTGCTCTCTTGAGCCATTGTAGTATCTGGCCTTTGACCTTTAGCTTTTGGGTGATTTTACATTTGTGTTTATCATGCTAATCTGTGTGTAATACTCTTTTGAGTACTTCTTGGAGGGCAAGTCTTGTCTTGGTGAATTATCTCAGTCTTTGCTTATCTGAGAAGGTATTCATTTCTCCTTCCTATGCAAAAGTTGGTTTCACAGGGTACAAGATTCTAGGCTGGGCATTATTTTGTTTCAGAAGAGTGAGAATGGGGCCCCAGTCTCTTCTTGCTTGTAAGGTTTCACTTGAGAATTCTGCCATTATTTGGATGTGTTTTCCTTTGTAGGTTACCTGTTTACTTCACCTTAAAGCTTGTAGGAGGGCCTGTTTTGTGGTTATTTTGGTCAATCTGATGACTGTGTGTTGTGGTGTCTTCGTGTTTGCAATGCATCTCCCAGGAGTCCTTTGAGCTTCTTGTACCTGGATATTTAGATTTTTAGCAAGGCCTGGCAAATTTTCCTCTATCACATCCTCAAATAGCTTATCCAACCCTGTGTATTTTCTTTTTCACCCTCAGGGATGCCTATGCTTCTCGCGTTAGGCTTCTTCACATAATCCCACATTTCTTGTAGACTTTGCTCTTTTCTCTTATTTGTGTTTTATCTCTGTGACTGACTTATTTAATTGAAAGGTGTTATCTTCAATCCATGAGATTCTTTCTTCTGTTTGCCCTACCCTGTTCTTGAGGCTTTCCACTGTGTTTTGTACTCCCTGTAATAAATTCTTCATTTACAGGTATTTGGTTTGATTTTTCTTTAATATTTCAATTTCTTTAGTGAATTTTTCTTCCAAGTCATGGATTTTTTTTGTGGTTTGTGTTGGTTGTCCATTTTTTCTTGCATATCATTGAGTTTTCTTACAATCCATGTTCTAAATTATTCTGTCATTTTACTGTTTTGAATTTGGTTGATGTCTATTGCTGGAGAGCTGGTGTTCTCCTTTGGGGATGTGGTTTCCATTTGATTCTTCATACTTCCAGAGTTCTTTCACTGATTCCTTCCCATCTGGATCAGCTGTTGCTTCTTACCATTAGATTTTTGTTTGGATAATGACATGCCTTTTAGTCTCTGAGTCAGTAGGTGGTGTTTGTGGGTGAGATTTGACCACACCCTTTATGCTGAGTCAAGCACTCTGATCTACCCCTGAAGGCCCATATACCTCAGTAGGCTCATTCACAAATATCCATCCCTTCTGTGTCCCGGGGCAATGTGATCAAGACCTTAGTGTACAGGATCTGGTCTGCAGGCCTGTCCCCTGGGCCCTGGAGCTCAATCCCTGATCCTGCCAGGGAGAGGAGTGCTGGTCTCAAGTCACCCACTGGGTGCCCAAGCTGGATAAAGGTCTCTCTGCCTCAGGATTTGCCCTGGTCTCCTGGAGTCCAGGCAAGTGGTACCTGGGAGGGCTGGCAGGTAGGGTGATCACAGTCTCAGTATTCCTTAGTCTGCTATAGGGCCCCAAAAGAAAAAATCCCTTTCCCTGCTGATTCCTCCCAGTGGTGGCTGGATTGTCTCTCTTGGCAGCCATGGATAGGGAAGAGGATGGGGAGAATGAAGCAATATGGTGTCTGCCAATCAGCTTGGGTCTGTGGGCCAGGAGGTGCCCTGAGTGAGTTGGGAGTCTGGTGTCCTGTCTGCAAGAGGCTCACTGCTCACTGGCGGTGGCTGTCTCTGGGCTGATGTTGGCAGGTCTCTCCAATGGTTCAGGAGCCCACCATAAGTCCAAGATGCAAAGGAGGGGAAATTTAACTGCTCCACCTACCCTTGTCACTGGTCTCCAAGACTGTCAGGGGCCTTTCTCCTTCAAGTTCTCCTCCACAACTTCTTCCCATGAAGTCCCCTGTAGTTTCAAGCACCCTTCCATCTTACTGTCATCTGATGTATGTTTGTCTGTCTGATTATTTTTTTTCATTTTCTTCTAAAATCTGTCTTTCTTGCAGAGACACTCTGACTGGCAGTTTTTCTTATCTGCCATCTTCCTTTTTGTGTGACTGCTACTAGTTTTGTAACCTCAACTTTAAATAGAATTACTGACATTGCTGTTCACACCATCTCAGCAAATATCTGCCTGCCTTGGGCAGTGTTTACATACAACCACAGTTTTTGGTTAAGATGATAAATTGGGTCTATCTCAATGATGGCGTGATCCAAGACATGCCTATTTCTATATCTGCATTGGAAATATGATGCTATGAAATTTGTAGCATATAGTTGTCAATCAATAGTGATTGAACTCATAGATAAACTAATGGACACAAAATATTTCTTGGACTTCATTTAAAGATAGATAACAATTAGAGAATAGGGAGAAATAAGAGGAAAGGTATTTGTAGAGCCTTAAAAATTGATTTATTTTCATATTCTCTTCAGATTTAGATCAGATAAATAAAGCATAGAGACGGGGAAGAGGAATGAGACAGCAACTATTGGTTTTTTTCTCTTGGGCCTCTTCTCTAACTCCAAGTATGCTGAATTTCTCACCTCTGTCATCCTCCTGACTTACATTATTGCTGTTGCTGGAAATACCACCCTGATTCTCCTCATCTGGCTGTATTCCTGCCTCCACACCCCCATGTATGTCCTGCTCAGTCAACTTTCAGTCATGGACTTGACCTTAACTTCTTGTACTGTCACCAAGATGGCCACCAACTTCTTCTCAGGGAAGAGACATATCTCAAACATTCACTGTGGGACACAGATCTTCTTCTATTTGATAGTGGGAAGAGCAGAGTGTACCTTTCTGACCCTCATGGCCTATGACTGTTACATGGCTACCCACTGGGATACCAAATGCTCTTGAGCCCCAGGGTCTGCCTGCTAATGGTCATCCTATCCTGGGTAGGGAGTTCTCTTATTTCCTTATCTCATACTATCTACATAATGCATCTCCTCATCTGTGGCTCCAGGGAGATTCACCACTTCTTCTGTGAAGTGATGGCTTTCCTGAAGTTCTCCTATGAGGACACATTCATTCATGAGAAAATGGTGTTGGTTACAGACACAATACTGTGCCTTCATCCCATTTGGTCTCACCTTGGCCTCCTATTCCCTCATCTTCCTCATCATCTTCCACATGAACTCTCCTAAAGAGAGGAACAAAGCCCTGGCCTCCTGCTCCTCCCATCTGAGTGTGGTGAATTTATACTTTGGTCCAGCCATAGTTATCTACATGGTCCCAGGTTCCTCTCTTTCCCCAGAGCTATACAAACATTTCTTTGTATTTGACACCATAATTACTCCCCTGCTGAACCCTCTTATCTATAGCCTCCAAAACAAGGAAGTAGTGAGGGCTCTAAAGAAGGTCCTAGGGAGATCACTCATGTCAAAATAACCCAGAAACATTTTGCAGTTGACAAAAATTCCTTGTACCAAAAGGAAAATCTTATATAGAATGAGACCACGTAGCATGTGAATGTGTTTATTTTCCTTAAATTTTGTGGAGGTGGGAGATAATAGGAAGCTCAACTCTCCTATAGTATGCTAAATGTTGGTAGGAAGGAGATCTCAATCTGGGAATCTATGACCTTAGTGATGCTGTTAGAGGACAGAATTGTGAGATTCAATTTTGTTTAAAAATAATGTATACCACACTCAAAATCTTTGCATTTTATTTCTTTATGTAATATACATATACATTATATCTCTACTATATTTCACTATTTCATTTATCTGTATATAAATTTAATTGTTGACATTTTTGCTCTTTTTTCCTTCTAATAGAATATAACATCTTTGAGGGCTGGTACTTGTCTTATTTGCTGTGATTTTCCCAGAATTTAGAGCAATTACTGTATTATATTAAGAGGTCAATGATATTGGTGGCTAACTGTACACTGAATAAGTGCCCACTTATTTCCTGGTCTCTTTACTGAGTTATCCAGTCTCATATTGCCCTCTGAGCTTATTATAACCCTTGAAGTAGACTCCTAAGTACCTTGATGCTCAATAATTATACTATAATTCTAAGAGCCAATTTTAGTGCTTGGTCAGCTATGGAGCATCAGTATATCAAACAAACGTTATCAACTCTAAACTATATATAGCAGGACCGTGATGAAGAGTCTTGTGCCGTAATTGCCATTGGTGTGTTTGTATTTTGATGGCAATATGGCTTCAAAATTAGAAGAAAACATTTATTATTCTCATTTTAACGGTGTAATTACCTAAAGAAAAGGCTTTAGATTCCAGCCTATGTATCTTTTTTTGGCATAAAACCAAATAACAAATGTGATTTTTTTAAAAAGTAAGTATTAGTTGATTTAAAATAATTTAAACAGGCCCTTTAGAATCTGGTCTCAGGTGTGCATGCTGAAGGCAGTGATTAGTAATTAGGAGGAAAATTCTAGCCTTATAGTTGTGAAATAAAAAGAATCTTGGTAATACTGTGTTTGGACTGTTTCTCTTTTAAGAAGGTTGGATGGTCTATTCAGCATGATGGATAAATTAACCTAACACAATCAAGTTTCTTCTTGACAACAAATTGAGAGTTATTTTCATGGAAAAACCCCTGCATGATCTGGTCTTATACAGGAAATACGAAGTTTTGTGTGAACATGTCACTGACTAAGACAATAAAGGTAGATAACTCCAGCAGGCTTCTTTCTCAACTTTGCTGAGTGACTCATATTCATTAATGTCAGAGGATTTACATGCATTCTTTCTACAAATGCTCATTTAAAACATATGTGGTTGCTCTGATATGCTGAGACAGATAAAACAAAAATCAAACATAGCCTCCAGGAGATTAGTGTAAAGCACATACATACACAAACACACCCTACTAAGCCTCTACATATAATTCAGGATGAAATAAGTTCCAAATCAAGTAACAGTTCAAAATGGAACTCCAGGAGTGCTTTGTTTAATCAAAGAGCAGCATCCACATAGCGATGTCTATCTATAACAAAAACTCTTTTGGGGGGGGGGTCTCAGAAAAATGGCAGATTAGGAGTGATCTCCTGGCTCTCTGCTCACAGAGTAGGAGGTGAAGAATGAGGACAACCACATGTCAACGAATTGCTCTCCCACAGGATCAACTTCGTGAATCTGCAGAGAAGCAGTGAGGGACAAGCAGCGCTGGGGAAAAAAAAAAGATGAATCAGAGAATCCACCATAAAGTCCAGAGAGTGCGAGATTTACAACAGGGAATAGAGCGTCGGACGGCCGCTCATCGGCCAGCGGGGCAGTGTGATCTAACCCACAGGAGGACGACTCTTCCTCCACCGACCCGCACACCCACACAGGCAGGGAAGCGCCTGAAGTCAGTGCCAAGTGGTAGCATGGGCTGACAGGCTGTGTGGAGTAGAGACAGGAGCGGAAAACATTTTGAACTCTCCTGTGTGCTGTCCTGGGTCTGCTTGGGGCAGGGGAGGGACTGGTCCCAGCTGACGCTTCCCGGTTTGGACACTTCCCGGTTCTGCAGGAGAGAGCTTGGAGACAGACTTCTCACTTCAGGAGGCCGCCAGGACCAGATCAAGGGAGGTGAACACCATAAAGGAGGCTCTGCCCTTGGAAATCACCAAAGATTTGGCTGGTGCAGGGTGGGACAGAGTACAAATCTCTCCTACTGATCCGTCACTGGTCAGTGTGTTAGGGAAGCAGTGAGCTCAACAGGTGGCTGGTAGAGACAACGGTGACAAACCCAGCTACGGACACCCGCCCATGCAGTTGCCTCCAGCTCTGACTCTCAGTGGGTGGACAGCCACCATTTCGGGAGTCCACAGCCTAAAATCACCAGGGCCTGTTGCCCAGGCAATGGTCTCAGGCTCTGCCTGGCAGAGCTGGTCCCGCCCTTGGAGGAGTGAAGTAAAGAGAGAAGCCCCTTTCTCTCCCAACCCTGCCATTGGTCTTTTCATGCCAGCAGCTCAAGCCCTGCCTTTGAAGGAGTGGAAAAGGGAGAGGTCGCTTTCTTGGCTGAGTCACCAGGTGGGCTCCGGCAGCTCCCGTCTCACCCAGTCACCTGCACTTCCCACGCCAAAAAGACAAACCCCACCTTGGAAGAGCAGAATAGGGAAGGAGGCTGCTTTTTGAGCCATGACCTGGGGCGACATAACCACCCCACTTCCATGCGACTGGGTCCCCTGGGCGCTTTGCACCAAAGGGACTGACTCTGCCCCTGGGGGGAGTAGTGAAAGAGGCTGCTTTTTGAGCTGAAATGAACAACTGCTACCACTCCTCTGTTTTGTGTCCACGGCGGGGCTGCTATAAACCAAAGAGACAAATCGCTCCCCTAAAAATGTGTAGTAGCGAAGGAGGCTGCTTTTTGAGCTGAGACCTGCGGTCACCTCTTGTTGACTTGGTAGCTGGTGCCACCTGCCAAAGGGATAGACTCCACACCGGGAAGGGCAGAGTAGTGAAGGAGGCTGCTTTCCCAGCTGGGGCCTTTGGCCGCCATTTTTGTGTCTTCTGTCAAAGGAACAGACCCTACCCTTGGAAGTGCAGAGTGGTGAGTGAAGCCGCGTTCTTGGCTGAGACTCACCAGGGTTGCAGAAGGCCCTTGGAGGTGAACAGGCCACTAGTATTTTGTACTGAGGGGACTCACCCCACCTCTGCAGGGGCGGAGTAGTGAGGCAGGCTGCTTTCTGGTCTGAGTCCCCCAGTGGCCTTGGGCAGGGCTTCTCCAGGAGCCGTGAGATCTGCACTTCCTACCAACTAGACAAACCCCACTTTTGGAAGGGTGGAGTAATGAGAGTAGCCACTTCCTGGGCTGAGACACCTGGTAGCCACAGGAAGAACCCTTTCCCCAGTCCAGTGGGATATCTTCCCCACTGGCAGGGCAGTCCCCCCCCTTGGAGGAGGGGAGAAATGAGAGAAGACATTTTCTGGGCTGGGTCTTGTGGCAGTCTCAGCCAAAGCCCCTCCCCCAGCCCACCAAGACAGATTCAGCCCTTGAAGGAAAGGAGAAAGGAGAAAAGTAGCTTTCCCTGTATGACTAGCTTGAATCTGTGGGACCTTGAATCTAAGCAAAAGGGGACAGTTTGCTGACTTGGTTTCAGCTGATTGGTTTTGATCATCTGATAAGACCATACCACAAGGGCTTGCCCTTGGTGCCCAGGCTGTTGCCAAATTAGGGGCTTGTGGTCTGGGAAGGAAAATCTCAATCAGAGTCCTTGGCAAGTGCACGAATTGACACACGCCATCAGGAGCTGCTCCGCAAGAGTGGCAAAAGAACCCTGAATAACATACTAGCAGCTCTCTCCTAGTAGCAGATCAAGCAACCTCTGAAGTATACTCTCTTAGGCTCACCAATACTGGTTGCTCTTCTCACTCCACCTAAAGTGGTAACATGACTCAAATAACCCTTGGGAGTGGCATGACATTTATCAAAGACTGAGACACCTATATGTCCCATTTGGGGGTTTAGAGATCAATACACAAGTATGGGAATACCTTGATAACCTACTCCTCCATGCAAAATACAAGTAACAAAAGAGAGAGTAACCTCATAGCCCAAAACAGTGCCTTCCACCTCAAACTAGTAGTCAATAGTGGAGTCACACACACAAGAGTGATCCAACTCCTGGGAGTCCAAGAAAGGGATCAAAACTCACTAATCTCCATAAGCAGAAGGTGAAGACAACAGGCCAGAGATAACACAACAGGCTAAAACTCCTCTAAGAAAATACAGGACCAGAGCACATTGCTCCAGCTCTTCCAAGGAACGTCCCCCTGGAGTCCCAGAATTAAGTCCATAAACCAGTCCCAACACCTCCAGTCCTTGACAAAGTAGCCTGATGAGAAAGAATCAGTGAAAGAACACTGAAAAAATAACAAATCAGAGAGAAACAACACCTCCAAAAGAAAATATTCCATCTCTATCAATTGATACTAACTTACATGATATGATTAAACTGACAGAGGAAGAATTCTGAATATGGATTTTAAGAAAATTCAATGGAATTGAAGAGAAAATAGAATCCCAACAAAGAAATCACTAGAACAATTCAGGAAATGCATGAAAAATTCTCCAAAGAAATTGAAATACAATGGAAAAACCAAACAGAAATCTTGGCAATGAAGAAGGCATTCAAGGAACTTCAAAATACAATGGAAAGCCTCAAGAATAAAATGGATCATGTAGAGGAAAAAATCTCAGAGTTTGAAGATAATGCCTATGTGCTAAACAAATCAGATGAAGAAAAAGAACCCAGAAACAAGAGACAAGACCAAAACATACAAGAAATATGGGATTATGTAAAGAAACCAAATCTTAGAATCATTGATATCCCAGAGGGAGAAGAAGAAAATTCACAAGGGCTGGAAAACTTATTTCATGTAATACTCGAGGAAAATATACCAGGCCTGGCCAGAAATCTTGATATCCAGATACAAGAAGCACACAGAACTCCTGGGAGACTCAATGTGAAGAGGCAATCACCACATCACGTAGTTATTAGGCTGACCAAGGTAAACATGAAAGAAGCAATCCTCCAAGCAGTGAGACAAAAGCAACAAATAAACTACAAAGGAAAGCCTATCAGACTACCTGCAGATTTCTCAACTGAAGCTTTGCAAGCCAGAAGAGATTGGGTCCCTATCCTTAATCTACTAAAACAGAATAATGCCCAACCTAGAATTCTCTATCTGGCAAAATTAAGTTTCATCTCTGAGGGAGTAATAAAGTCCTTCCTAGACAAGCAATCACTGATGGAATTTGCAAGGACCAGTCCAGCCCTACAGGAAGTACTCAGACCTGCGTTCACACTGAACAGTGCAATAGACACTCTTCAAAGTAAAATCATTCAAGAGTTAAAGGCCAGAACATGGACTTCATGATGACTCAAGGAGCAAAACAAAACAACAGGATTTTACTCAACAACATGAATGGAAATCTACCTCAAATTTCAATCCTCTCTATAAATGTAAGTGTCTTAAACTGTCCTCTGAAGAGACATAGACTGGCAGAGTGGATAAAAATCCACAAGCCTAGTATTTGCTGTCTACAGGAAATGCATCTAACCCACAAAGATGCCTTCAGGCTAAAGGTCAAGGGATGGAAAACTATCATCCAGGCAAATGGAAGTCAAAAGAAAGCAGGAGTAGCTGTACTATTTTCAGATAACATAAGCTTTGAAATAGCAAAAGTAAAAAAGGACAAAGATGGCCACTATATAATGGTGAAAGGGGCCAGGTGCAGTGGCTCATGCCTGTAATCCTAGCACTCTGGGAGGCCAAGGCGGTGGATCGCTCAAGGTCAGGAGTTTGAGACCAGCCTGAGCAAGAGCGAGACCCCGTCTCTACTAAAAAATAAAAAGAAATGATCTGGACAACTAAAATGTATATATATAGAAAAAATTATCCGGGCATGGTGGTGCATGCCTGTAGTCCCAGCTACTTGGGAGGCAGAGGAAGAAGGATTGCTTGAGCCCAGGAGTTTGAAGTTGCTGTGAGCTAGGCTGACACCACGGCACTCACTCTAGCCCGGGCAACAAAGCGAGACTCTGTCTAAAATAAAATAAAATAAAATGATGAAAGGGAAGATCCAACAAGAATTAAGAATTCTTAACATTTATGCACCCAATTCAGGAGCACCCAATTACATAAAGCAAACTTTGTCTGATCTAAATAGCATGATAAACAATAATGCCATAGTAGCAGGGGACTTCAACACTCCACTGAATGAACTGGACAGATCCTCCAAACAGAAAATAAGCAAAGAAATAATGAACTTAAACAGAGCTCTAGAACAAAAGGGTCTGACAGATCTCTGCAGAACATTCCACTCAAATAAAGCCGAATTTACATTCTTCTCATCAGTCCATGGAACTTTCTCTAAAATTGATCACATACTAGGCCACAAATCAGACCTCAACAAATTCAGAAATATAGAAATTATACCGTGTACTTTCTTGGATCATAGTGGTATAAAATTAGAGTTCAATTCCAACAGAAATACTCACCACCTCACAAAATGATGGAAATTAAACAATCTATTGTTAACTAACTATTGGATCAAGGAGGAAATACGGAGGGAAATCAAGAGTTTCTTCAAGCTAAATGATAATGGATAAACAAGTTATCAAAACCTGTGAGATATAGGAAAAGCATACCTGAGAGGAAAAATAACAGCAATAAATGATCACATCCAAAAAAACAGGAAGTTTAGAAATCAACAACCTAATAAATTGACTCAAGGAATTGGAAAAGGAAGAGCAAACCAATTCTAATCCTAGTAGAAGAAAAGAAATAACTAAGATCAAAGCAGAACTAAGTGAAATGGAGAACAAGAGAATTATACGGAAGATCAACAAAACCAAAACCTGGTTTTTCGAAAAGATAAACAAAATTGACAGCCCCTTACTAGATTGACAAGAATTCAAAGGGAAAGAACTCTAATAAACTCAATTAGAAATGAAAAAGGAGAGGTCACAACAGACACCACAGAAATACAAAACATTATTCTTTTAT